>NW_006781519.1:4447222-4452627 GCF_000442215.2 Lipotes vexillifer | reverse complement strand
CCCGTGTCCCCTGCATCGGCAGGCGGACTCTCAACCACTGTGCCACCAGGGAAGCCCATGAGTGGATCATTTTTGATATCAAATTTTTCTTTTTTATAACTTAGTACATGTTCCTTGATAAAAATTTAGAAAATAAAATGTCAAACACAAAAATGAAAATTAAGCATTCATTGTTTTGATGTATATTATTTTCAGATTTTTATTTACAGAATAGTTTATATCATTTTGTAGTTTATTATACCATTGTACTTTATTAAAGACATTTGAGTTTTATCAAATTTTTAAATAATGTAAATCAAGCTATGATAAACATTCTTGTAGGTAAATCAGTGTGCATGTGTAAACTTTGATTACTTACTTTGTGTAAAATCCTAAAAGCAGAATTAATGTTTTATGGATGTGAACATTTTTGAAGTAAATTGTAGAATGCCAAAATGTTTTCTAAAACACCTATGTTCCAGAAATGCCTATTTCATTATATCCTCAAAAACATTAAATATTACTTTTGAAATATTTACTAATTTGATAAGCAAAAAGTTACTTTATTACTTTAATTTGTATATCTACACATATATGTATATATCATAAATTATATTAATCTATAAATGTATATATATATAAAATGAACATGTCCAGATAAAATTTATATCCATAAATTTTCCTTGAATTTGTCATTGGTATTTTTCCTCTGAATCATCTGTTCCAATCTTAATAAAAATGTCTTTCTTATTGATTTTAAAAATTGTATAAAATACACACAACATAAAATTTGCCACTTTAACCAATTATAGGTGTACAGTTCAATCTAGTCACATTGTTGTGTAAATAAACTAAACCTTTTCACCTTGCAAATCTGAAGCTCTGTACTGTTAAACAACTATACAACATATCCCCGTCCCTGAGCTCCTTGCAACCGCCACTCTATTTTTTGTCTCTATACGTTTGATTACTCTAGATACCTCATATAAGTGGACCATACAGTGTTTATAGTGTGTTTCTAGTGTATTTACTTTAGTATAATTTCACAAATGTTCATCCATATTGCATCATGTGTCACAAATTTCGTCCTTTTTAAGGCTGAATAATAATCCATTGTGAAGGTTAAAAGGGGAAGATTGTGGAAGAGTAAGATGTGGAGATCACCTTCCTCCCCACAGATACACCAGAAATATATCTACACGTGGAACAACCCCTACAGAACACCTACTGAACGCAGGCAGAAGACCTCAGACCTCCCAAAAGGCAAGAAACTCCCCACGTACCTGGGTAGGGCAAAAGAAAACAGAAAAATCAGAGACAAAAGGATAGGGTTGGGACCTGCATCAGTAGGAGGGAGCTGTGAAGGAGGAAAAGTCTCCACACACTAGGAAGCCTCTTCCCAGGTGGAGACTGCGGGTGACAGAGGGGGAAAGATTCAGAGACGTGGAGGAGAGTGCAGCAACAGGGGTGCGGAGGTGAAAGCAGAGAGATTCTCGGACAGAGGATCGGTGCCACTGGCACTCACCAGCCCAAGACGCTTCTCTGCTCACCCGCCAGGGTGGGTGGGGCTGGCAGCTGAGGCTCGGGCTTGGTTAGAGCACAGGGAGAGGACTGGTGTTGACAGCATGAGCACAGCCTGCAGGGGGTTAGTGCACCACGGCTAGCTGGGAGGGAGTCCAGGGAAAAGTCTGGAGGCAAGAGATTTTTTCTTCCTTCTTTGTTTCCTGGTGCGCCAGGAGACGGGATTAAGAGTGCTGCTTAAAGGAGCTCCAGAGACGGGTGCTAGCCGTGGCTAAAATCACGGCCCAAGAGATGTGCATGAGACACTAAGGCTGCTGCTGTTGCCACCAAGAAACGTGGGCATGAGCACAGGTCACTATCCACACACCCCTTCCAGGAAGCCTGTGCAGCCCGCCACTGCCGGGGTCCCGGGATCCAGGGACAACTTCCCCGGGAGAACGCACGGCGTGCCTCAGGCTGGTGCAACGTCACACCAGCCTCTGATGCCACAGGCCCGCCCCACACTCCATGCCCCTCCCTTCCCCCCACTCCCGGCCTGAGTGAGCCAGATTCCCTGAAGCAGCTGCTCCTTTAACCCCGTCCTGTCTGAATGAAGAGCAGACGCCCTACAGCGACCTACACACAGAGGCGGGGCCAAATACAAAGCTGAACCCTAGGAGCTGTGCGAACAAAGAAGAGAAAGGGAAATCTCTCCCAGCAGACTCAGAAGCAGTGGATTAAATATCCACAATCAACTTGATGTACCCTGCATCTGTGGAATACCTGAATAGACAATGAATCATCCCACATTTAGGAGGTGGACTTTGAGAAGAAGATTTATGATTTTTTCCCCTTTCCTCTTTTTGTGAGTGTGTATGTGTATGCTTCTGTGTGAGATTTTGTCTGCATAGCTTGGCTTCCACCATTTGTCCTAGGACCTATCTGTCCATTTTTTTTTTTTTTGGTGTTGTTTTTTCTTTTGTCTTCTTAATAATTACATTTTATTTTAATAACTTTATTTGATTTCACTTTATCTTCTTTCTTTCTTTCTTTCTTTCTTTCTTTCTTTCTTTCTTTCTTTCTTTCTTTCTTTCTTTCTTTCTTTCCTTCCTTCCCTCCTTTAGACAACAAATCATCCCAAATTGAGGAGGTGGACTTCAAGAGCAAGATTTATGATTTTTCCCCCATTTCCTCTTTTTGTGAGTGTGTATGTGTATACTGCTGCATGAGATTTTTGTCTGTATAGATTTGCTTCCAACATTTGTCCTAGGGTTCTATCTGTCCGTTTTTTTTAAAATTTTTTTCTTAATAATTATTTTCTATTTTAATAACTTTCTTATCTTTTTTTATTTTACATTATCTTTTCTTTCTTTCTTTCCTTCCTTCCTTCACTCCTTCGTTTTTTCCTCCCTCTCTCCCTCCCTTCCTCCTTTCTTTCTTTCTTTCCTTCTTTCTTTCTCTCTTTCATTATATCTACTTCTACTAATTATTTCTTTCTACATTTTCTCCCTTTTATTCTAACCTGTGTGGATGAAAGGCTCTTGGTGCTGCAGCCAGGAGTCAGTGCTGTGGCCCTGAGGTGGGAGAGCCAACTTCAGTACACTGGTCCACAAGAGACCTCCGAGCTCCACATAATATCAAATGGCAAAAATCTCCCAGAGATCTCGATCTCAACACCAGCACCCAGCTTCAATCAAAGACCAGCAAGCTAGAGTGCTGGACACACTATGCAAAACAACTTGAAAGACAGGAACACAACCCTACCCATTAACAGAGAGGCTACCTAAACTCTTAATAAGTCCACAGACATCCCAAAACACACCACCAGACGTGGATGTGCTGACCAGAAAGACAAGATCCAGCCTCATCCACCAGAAGACAGGCACTAGTCCCCTGCACCAGGAAGCCTACACAACCCACTGAACCAACCTTAGCCACTGGGGATGGACACCGAAAACAACGGGAACTACAAACCTGCAGCCTGCAAAAAGGAGACCCCAAACAGAGTAAAATAAGTAAAATGAGAAGAAAGAAAAACACACAGCAGATGAAGGAGCAAGATAAAAACCCACCAACCTAACACATGAAGAGGAAATAGGCAGTCTACATGAAAAATAATTCAGAATAATGGTAGTAAATATGATCCAAAATCTTGGAAATAGAATAGAAAAAATGCAAGAAACATTTAACAAGGAACTAGAAGAGCTAAAGATGAAGCAAACAATGATGAAAAACACAATAAATGAAATGAAAAATACTCTAGATGAGATCAATAGCAGAATAACAGACAGAAGAACGGATAAGTGACCTGGAAGATAAAATAGTGGAAATAACTACTGCAGAGCCTAATAAAGAAAAAAGAATGAAAAGAACTGAGGACAGACTCAGAGACCACGGGGACAACATTAAGCACACCAACATTTGATTTATAGGGGTTCCAGAAGAAGAAAAGAAAAAGAAAGGGACTGAGAAAATATTTGAAGGGATTATAGTTGAAAACTTCCCTAATATGGGAAAGGAAATAGTTAATCAAGTCCAGGAACTACAGAGAGTCCCATAGAGGATAAATCCAAGGAGAAATATGCCAAGACACATATTAATCAAACTGTCAAAAATTAAATACAAAGAAAACATATTAAAAACAGCAAGGGAAAAACAACTAATAACATACAAGGGAGTCCCCATAAGGTTAACAGCTTATCTTTCAGCAGAAACTCTACAAGCCAGAAAGGACTGGAAGGACATATTAAAAGTGATGAAGGAGAAAAACCTGCAACCAAGATTACTCTACCCTGCAAGGATTGCATTCAGTTTTGATGGAAAAATTAAAACTTTTACAGACAAGCGAAAGCTGAGAGAGTTCAGCACCACCAAACCAGCTTTACAACAAATGCTAAAGGAACTTCTCTAGGCAAGAAACACAAGAGAAGGAAAAGACTGAAAACAATGAACCCAAAACAATTAAGAAAATGGGAATAAGAACATACATGTTAATAATTACCTTAAATGTAAATGGACTAAATGCTCCCACCAAAGGACACAGATTGGCTGAATGGATACAAAAAGAAGACCCATATATGTGCTGTCTACAAGAGACCCACTTCAGACCTACAGACACATACAGACTGAAAGTAAGGGGATGGAAAAAGATATTCCATGCAAATGGAAACCAAAAGAAAGCTGGAGTGGCAATCCTCATATCAGACAAAATAGACTTTAAAATAAAGACTATTAGAAGAGACAACGAAGTACACTACATAATGATCAAGGGATCGTTCCAAGAAGAAGATATAACAATTGTAAATATTTATGCACACAGCATAGGAGCACCTCAATACATAAGGCAAATATTAACAGCCGTAAAAGGGGAAACTGACAGTAACACATTCATAGTAGGGGAATTTGACACTCCACTTTCACCAATGGACAGATCATCCAAAATGAAAATAAATAAGGAAACACAAGCTTTAAATGATACATTAAACAAGATGGACTTAATTGATATTTATAGGACATTCCACCCAAAAGCAACAGAATAATCAATTTTCTCAAGTGTTCATGGAATATTCTCCAGGATAGATCATATCTTGGGTCACAAATCAAGCCTTTGTAAATTTACGAAAATTGAAATCATATGAAGCATCTTTTCTATCCACAACAATATGAGAATAGATATCAATTACAGGAAAAGATCTGTAAAAAATAAAAACACATGGAGGCGAAACTA
Organism: Lipotes vexillifer; assembly: GCF_000442215.2. NCBI lineage: Eukaryota > Metazoa > Chordata > Mammalia > Artiodactyla > Lipotidae > Lipotes > Lipotes vexillifer. Next base: position 4,447,421 of record NW_006781519.1, on the reverse strand, counting down.
TACACTACTTAATAATGAAGTGATCACTGAAGAAATCAAAGAGGAAATAAAAAAAATATACCTAGAAACAAATGACAATGGAAACACAACAACCCAAAACCTATGGGACGCAGGAAAAGCAGTTCTAAGAGGGAAGTTTATAGCAATAAAATCCTACCTTAAAAAAAAGGAAAAAAAACTAATCTTGTACATAAAGCAA
>NW_006781519.1:4362499-4447212 GCF_000442215.2 Lipotes vexillifer | reverse complement strand
GAAGAACAAAAAAACCCCAAAGTTTGCAGAAGGAAAGAAATCATAAAAATCAGATCAGAAATAATTGAAAAAGAAAGGAATGAAATGATAGCAAAAATCAATAAAACTAAAAGTCGGTTCTTTGAGAAGATAAACAAAATTGATAAACTATTAGCAAGACTCATCAAGAAAAAAAGGGAGAAGACTCACATCAACAGAATTAGAAATGACAAAAGATAAGTAATAACTGACAGTGCTGAAATACAAAAGATCATGAGAGATTACTGCAAGCAACTCTATCTCAATAAAATGGACAACCTGGAGGAAATGGACAAATTCTTAGAAATGCACAACCCACCAAGACTGAATCAGGAAGAAATAGAAAATATGAACAGACCAATCATAAGCACTGAAATTGAAACTGTGATTAAAATTCTTTGAACTAACAAAAGCCCAGGACCAGAGGGCTTCACAGGGGAATTCTATCAAACATTTAGAGAAGAGCTAAAACCTATCCTTCTCAAACTCTTCCAAAATATAGCAGAGGGAGGAACACTCCCCAACTCATTCTACGAGGCCACCATCACCTTGATACCAAAACCAGACAAGGATGTCACAATGAAAGAAAACTACAGGTCAATATCACTGATGAACATAGATGCAAAAATTCTCAACAAAACACTAGCAAACAGGATCCAACAGCACAGCAAAAGGATCATACACCATGATCAAGTCGGGTTTATTCCAGGAATGCAAGGATTCTTCAATATACACAAATCAATCAATATGATAAACCATATTAATAAATTGAAGGACGAAAACCACATGATCACCTCAATAAATGCAGAAAAAGCTTTTGACAAAATTCAACACACATTTATGATAAAAACCCTGCAGAATGTAAGCATAGTGGGAACTTTCCTCAACATAATAAAGGCCATATATGACAAACCCACAACCAACATCATCCCCAATGGTGAAAGACTGAAAGCATTTCCACTAAGATCAGGAACAAGACAAGGTTGCCCATTTACACCACTCTTATTCAACATAGTTTTGGAAGTTTGAGCCACAGCAATCAGAGAAGAAAAGGAAATAAAAGGAATCCAAATCGGAAAATAAGTAAAGCTGTCACTGTTTGCAGATGACATGATACTATACATAGAAAATCCTAAAGATGCTACCAGAAATCTACTCGAGCTAATCAATGAATTTGGTAAAGTAGCAGGATACAAAATTAATGCACAGAAATCTTTGGCATTCCTATACACTAATGATGGAAAATCTGAAAGTGAAATCAGGAAAACACTCCCATTTACTATAGCAACAAAAATAATAAAATGTATAGGAATAAGCCTACCTAAGGAGACAAAAGAACTGTATGAAGAAAATTATAAGGCACTGATGAAAGAAATTAAAGATGATACAAATAGATGGAGAGATATACCATGTTCTTGGATTGGAAGAATCAAAATTGTGAAAATGACTCTACTACCCAATGCAATCTACAGATTCAATGCAATTGCTATCAAACTATCACTGGCATTTTTCACAGAACTAGAACAAAAAATTTCACAATTTGTATGGAAACACAAAATATCCCGACTAGCCAAAGCAATCTTGAGAACGAAAAACGGAGCTGGGTGAATCAGGCTCCCTGACTTCAGACTATACTACAAAGCTACAGTAATCAAGACAGTATGGTACTGGCACAAAAACAGAAATATATATCAGTGGAGTAGGACAGAAATCCCAGAGATAAACCCATGCACATATGGTCACCTTATCTTTGATAAAGGAGACAAGAATATACAGTGGAGAAAAGACAGCCTCTTCAATAAGTGATACTGGGAAAACTGGACAGGTACATGTAAAAGTATGAATTTAGAAAACTCCTTAACACCATACAGAAAAATAAACTCAAAATGGATTAAAGACCTAAATGTAAGGCCAGAAACTCTCAAACTCTTAGAGGAAAACAGGCAGAACACACTATGACACAAATCACAGCAAGATCCTTTTTGACCCACCTCCTCAAGAAATGGAAGTAAAAACAAAAGTAAACAAATGGGACCTAATGAAACTTAAAAGCTTTTGCACAGCCAGAGAAACCATAAAAAATGCCAAAAGGCAACCCTCAGAATGGGAGAAAATATTTGCAAATGGAGCAACTGACAAAGATTAATCTCCAAAATTTACAAGCAGCTCTTGCAGCTCAATAGCAAAAAAATAAGCAACCCAATACAAAAATGGACAGAAAACCTAAATAGACATTGCTCCAAAGAAGGTATACAGACTGCTAACAAACACATGAAAGAATTCTCAACATCATTAATCATTAGAGAAATGCAAATCAAAACTACAGTGAAATATCAACTCACAGCAGTCAGAATGGCCATCATCAAAAAATCTAGAAACAGTAAATGCTGGAGAGGGTGTGGAGAAAAGGGAACACTCTTGCACTGCTGGTGGGAATGTGAATTGGTACAGCTACTCTGGAGAACAGTATGGAGGTTCCTTAAAAAACTACAAATAAAACTACCCTATGACCCTGCAATTCCACTACTGAGCCTATACCCTGAGAAAACCATAATTCAAAAAGAGTCATGTATCAAAATGCTCATTGCAGCTCTATTTACAATAGCCCAGAGATGGAACAACCTAAGTGTCTATCATCGGATGAATGGATAAAGAAGATGTGGCACATATATACAATGGAATATTACTCAGCCGCAAAAAGAAATGAAAGTGAGCTATTTGTAATGAGGTGGATAGTCCTAGAGTCTGTCATACAGAGTGAAGTAAATCAGAAAGAGAAAGACAAATACCATATGCTAACACATATATATGGAATTTAAGATAAAAAATGTCATGCATAACCTAGGGGTAAGACAGGAATAAAGACACAGACCCACTAGAGAATGGACTTTAGGAAATGGGGAGGGGGAAGAGTAAGCTGTGACAAAGGGAGAGAGAGGCATGGACATATATACACTACCATACGTATGGTAGATAGCTAGTGGGAAGCAGCCCCATGGCACAGGGAGATCAGCTCGGTGCTTTGTGACTGTCTGGACGGGTGGGATAGGAAGGGTGGGAGGGACGAAGACGTAAGAACTCAGTGGCACTAAGTACATCCACGATATTATACAACCTTCACTACTATCCATTTCCATAACTTTTTCATCAGCTCTTATTGAAACTCTGTACCCATTAAACAATAATCCTCACTTCCTTTCCCCCATCCTCTGATAACCTCTCTTCTACTTTATGTCTCTATGAATTTGTCCATTCTATGTAACTCCTATAAGTGGAATCATAAAATAATTGTCTTTTTGTGTCTGGCTTGTTTCACTTAGCATAATGTTTTCAAGGTTTATCCATGTTGTACCATACGTGAGAACATCCTTCCATTTTAATGCTGAATAATATTTCATTATATATATATATATCACATTTTATTTATCCATGCATCCACTGATGGACACTTTGGTTGCTTCCACTTTTTGGCTATTGTAAATAATACTGTCATGAACACAGTTATACAAAATATATCTTTGAGACCCTGCTTTGAATTTATTCATATATATACCCAGAAATGGCTTTGCTGGATCATAGGTAATTCTATTTTAAAATTTTAGAGGGATCACCATACTATTTTCCCTAGCATAGTGAAATTCCCTTCAACAATGCACAAGTTTTCTAAATTCTCCACTTCCTTTCCAGCACTTATTTTGTGTTTGTTTGGGTTTTGTGACAGCAGCCTTCCAGATGGGTGCAATGTGATATCTAATTACAGTTTTGATTTACATTTCTCTTATGATAAGTCATGTTGAGTATCTTTTCAAATGATTGCTGGTCTTTCGTATTAATTTATATTCTCTTTCTACATTTTCTGTTTTTTTTCTTTTAATTTCTTCCAGATATAGCCTCCAACTATTGATTATATTAATTAAGATTTTGTTTTTACATTTACAATAAGTTTATTTTGGAGGACACAACATTTACATGGTTCAAAGTGAAATATCCTATGGGTGATTCACTGAATTACTTTATGAATAAATTAGGCATCTGGTTAAACAAGTTTTAAAACTTTTTTTACATCTTAGAGTATTGAGACGATGTTCTATATAGTGATTCCTAAATTTTCCAGTATGAATATACCTATTATTTTATTTTTCTTAGTGTGGAATTATTTTTGAAAAATATAAATACTTTCAAGAATAAGATAAAATACCAATACTTCCAGAGAATAACAAATTTCACATAGTCCATGAAGGAAAAATGTTAATATTTTCTCAAATTTGTATTATTTTAAAGCAACATAAATATGACATTATTATACACATATAATTGATAATTGCTTGGCACCTTCCTCCAGCCTTATTTTCTTCCTCCACAAATGTAAATGTTAGGCTGAAAGTTTTATCTTTTTATTCACTTATTTATATTTTAACTATACAAGTTAGTGTTCACACACAAAATATTCCTTTACGTTTTAAAAATCATTTTTACTACACAAACATTTTATATTATGATATTCTGTGGAATATATCATTCTGTGGCCTTTTATTCTTTTGTTTTTAATGTTGAGTGACATTTTTAATTTTTTTTAACTTTTTATTTTATATTGGCATATAGTTGATTAACAGTGTTGTGTTAGTTTCAGGTGTACAGAGTGATTCAGTTATACATAATTGTTTTTATTCTTTGTCAAATTCTTTCACCAATTAGGTTGTTACATAATACTAAGAAGTGTTCCCTGTGCTATACAGTAAGCCCTTTTTGGTTATTCATTTTAAATATAGCAGTGTGTACACGTCAATCCTAAATTCCCTAACTCTCCTTCCTCCCCACCCTTATACTGTGGTACATGGAAATCTAATTCAATCATGTAAACTGCTATCAATTATTCCATTATGTGAACATATTATAATTTACTTGTTTATTTGCCTGCTGAAACATAAATGATATGCAACAAACGTTCCCTTTTATGATTTTAAAGAAACTTTATTTTAAGAAAGCATACAAATCTCTAGTGATGTGAAAAAATATAAATTACTGGAAACATCCGATACAAATGTTATTTTTTTAAAGAAAGATAAGAAAAACACATTGTAGTGTCACCTTAGAAAGCCTTCTTAATATACTCAACTAAAAAACTTGGGTTATCATGTCTTCTGGTTCTTGCTTCTTCCTGAAATAATGCCATTTTCAGCAACATGGATGGACCTAGAAATTGTCATACTGAGTGAAGTCAGACAGCAAAAGACAAATATAATACAGTATCGCTTATATATCGAATCTTAAAAAAGGCTACACATGAACTTATCTACAAAACAAAAATAGAGTTACAGATGTAGAAAACAAACTTATGGTTACTGGGAGGTAAGCAGGGGGGTGATAAATTGGAAGATTGGGATTGACACATACACACTACCATATATAAAATAGATAAGTAATAAGGAACTACTGTACATCACTGGGAACTCTACTTGATACTCTGTAATGGCCTGTATGGGAAAAGAAGCTAAAAAAGAGTGGATATATGTATATGTATATCAGATTCATTTTGCTGTACACCTGAAACTAACACAACATTGTAAATCAACTATACCCCAATGAAAATTTAATTTTCTTTTAATGTAAAAAAAGAAAAATTCCCTTTGGAAGATAATTTCTTCATTATCTTCAGAGGCTCTGGAATCTGTTAGATTCAGAACTCAATTTTGAGTGACTTAAGGGAATAAAACCTTTACAATTTTTCTTTCTAAATTGTGTAATATTAAAGGCAGAATGCCCCCTTTGAAGTAATTTATTATTATAGCATCTCTCACTCTATATAACACATTCAGAAATTAATGATTTTTCAACAAATTTAACTTATTACATTAAAAAAAATCAGTCTCCCTATGTTTCTTAGTGCATTAAAAAATATTTTTATTGTAATAAAATGCATATAATATAAAATTTATCATGCTAACCGTTTTTAAGTGTACAGTTCAGTGGTATTTAGTACATTCACATTGTTGTGCAAACATCACCATTATTGATCTCTAAAACATTTTCTTCCTCACAAACTGAAATTCCATACAAATTGAGCAATAACTCTCCACTACCCCTTGCTGAAACTCCTGGCAACCAGTCTTTTGCTTTAGGTCTTTATGACTTTGACTACCCTAGGTAACTCATATAAGGGGAACCATCCAATATTCCCTCTTTTGTCACTGTTTTTTTGTGAAAAAAGCTTACATTGTTGCCAACATATGTTGTCTTCTTCCTTTTATTTCTTTTATTTTTAGTAATAGCTAACCCAGTGAATGTGAGATGGTATATCATTGTGGTTTTAATTTGCATTTCCTTAATAATTAGTGACACTGAGTATCTTTGTATTTGCTTATTGATCATTTGTATCTTTGGAAAAATGTCTAGTTGGGTCCTTTCCTTATTTCTTACTCAGCGTTTTTTGGTTTTCATTGTTGAGTTGTAGGACGTTTTTACACATTCTGGATATTAACTCTTTATTATATATATGATATGCAATTATTTTGACTCACTTTGTGGGATGATTATTCACTCTGCTGATAGTGTCCTTTGATATAGAGATCTTTTAAAATTTGATTAAGTTCAATCTATTTTGTCTTTTGGCATCACTGCTTTTGATTTCATATCTGAGAAATAATTTCTAAGTCCAATGTCCTAAAGCTTTTTCTGCCATGTTTTCTTCAAAGAGTTCCATAGTTTTATCACTTAGGTTTAAGTCTTTGATGCATTTTGAATTAATTTTTTTGAATGGTGTGAGGTAAGGATCCAATTTCATTTTTGCATGTCAATATAGAGTTTTCCAAACACCATTTGTTCAAGAGACTGCTCTTTCCCCATTGTGTAATCTTGGCACTCTTGTCAAAAATCATTTGACCATATATGTGAGGTTTATTTCTAGGCTCTCAATTCTATTCCATTGGTCTATATGTCTTTTGCCAGTGCCGCCTGTTTTATTTACTGCAGTTTTGTAGTCAGTTTGATATCAGGAAGACTTAGACTTCCTTGTTCTTCTTTATCAAGATCGTTTTGGTGACTAGCTCTCCTTTATGATTCTGTATAAATTTTATGATGGATTTTTCCCTTTCTGAAAAGACTGTCACTAAGATTTTGATAAAAGATTGCACTGAATCTGTAGCTTGCTTTGAATCATATTGCCATCTTAACAATATTAAGTTTTCCAATCCATGAACACAGGATGTTTTTCCATTTATTGGTGTCTTTACATTTTTTTTCAGCAGTGTTTTTTTTTTTTTTTTAGTTTTGAATCTACAAGTCTTTCAGCACCATGATTAAATTTATTCCTAAATAGTTTATTCTTTTTGATGCTATCACAAATAGAATTATTTGAATTTTCTTTTCATATTGTTCATTATCACTGTATGGAAATGCAACTTATTTTTGTTTGTTGATTTTGTATCACATGTCTTTGCTGAACTTATTTGTTCTAACAGGTTTTTCTGTGTGGAATCTTTAGTACTTTCTACACATAAGTTCATTTCAAATGCAGAGATAATTTTACTTCTTGCTTTCCAATTTATATGCCTTTTACTTATGTTCTTACCTAAAGGCTCTAGTTATGACTCCCAATGCTATATTGAAAAGAAGTGGTTAAAGTGGGTATCCTTGCCTTATTCCTTATCTTAGACAAAAGATTTGAGCCTTTGACCATTTAATATAAGTTCTGGGGTTTTCATATATTTCCTTTATTATGTTAAATTATTTCTTTGTATCCTTAGTTAGATGACTGTTTTTATCATGAAAAGGTGTTGAATTTTGTCAAATACCTTTTCTGCATCAATTGAAGAAATCATATCTTTTTTCTTTTTTTTTTTTCTGTTAATGTGATATATTGTATTGATTGACTTTTGTATGTCAAACCATGCTTGAACTCCAGGAAGAAACATCACTTGGTTATGGTGAATAATACTTTTAATATGCTGTTGAATTTGGTTTGCTTGTATTTTGTTGAAGATTTTTCTTCAATACTGATATTGAATTTTCATCTGTAATTTCTTTTGTTGTACTATTTTTGAATAGCTTTGGTATCAGGGTAATGCAGGGGTCATAGGATTAGTTAAGAAGTCTCTGCCTCTTCAATTGTTTGGGAATAGTTTGAGAAAGATTGGTGTCAGTTCTTTAAATGCTTTGTACAATTTACCAATTAAGTCATCTGGTCCTAGAATTTTCATTGTTGGGATATTTTCAATCACTGCCTCCATCTCATTACTAGTTATAGATACATTCGGATTTTCTCTTCATGATTCAGTCCTGGTAGATTGTGGGTTTCCAATAATCTGTACGTATTATCTAGGTTATTCAATTTTTCACATACAATTGTTCATAGTACTCTCATATAACCATTTTTATTTCCATAAACCTTTTTTGTTTCTATAAATTTCATAGTAATGTCACTTCTTTTATTTCTGATTTTATTTATTTGAGTTTTCTTTCTTTTATTGTTACTTTATCTAGATAAAGTTTTGTCAATTTTATATATTTTTTTGAAGAACAAATTTTAGGGTTTGTTGATATTTTCTATTCTTTTTCTATTGTCTACTTTATTTATTTCTGCTCTAATCTTTGTTATTTCCTCTCTTTGTTACCTTTGGATTAAGTTACTTTTCTGGTTGCATAAAGTTGTTGATTTGACATGTTTCTGCTTTTTTAGTGTGTTTACATATACATTTTCTTTTTTATAAGGATATTTTCCTTTTCTTTACCGTGAGGATTACATATAATATCCTAAAGTTATAGCCATCTATATTAAATTGTATTCATTTTAACTTCAATGTAACACAAAAACTCTACTCTTTAACCCTATGCCACCCTCACTTTATGCCATCGATATGATAAATTATATATTTGTTTACTTTGTACCCATTAACATAGATTTATATTTTTATAAATTTGTCATATATTTTGCAGAAAATAAATGTGGAGTTATGAACCAAAAGTACTGATTTTTATATTTGCCCATTTTATTAATTTTAGTGGAGATATTTGTATCTTAATATGTTTTCAAGTTACTGTTTAGCATCTTTTCATTCATCCGGAAGGACTCCTTTTTGTATTTCTTGTATGGCTCATCTAGTGGTAATGAACTCCTTCAGCTTTTGCTTATATGGAAATGTCATACTTTCCTTCCTATTTTTTTTTTTTTTTTTAGCAGTATGTGGACCTCTCATTGCTGTGGTCTCTCCCGCTGTGGAGCAGAGGCTCCAGACACGCATGCCCAGTGGCCATGGCTCACAGGCCCACAGCATGTGGGATCCTCCTGGACCAGGGCATGAACCTGTGTCCCCTGCATCGGCAGGCGGACTCCCAACCACTGCGCCACCAGGGAAGCCCATCCTCCCCATTTTTGAATGACAATTTTTCCAGATGTCAAATTCCCAGTTCACAGATTATTTCCTGCACTTAAAAATATTATCTCACTGCTCTTTGGCCTCCAGGCTTCTCCTGGGAAATCTGCTGATAATCTTATTGAGGATTCTTCATATGGGTCAAGCCACTTTTCCTTACCGCTTTTAAGATTCTCTATGTTTAACTTTTGACATTTGATTATAATGCATGTTAATGTGGGTCTCTTTTGGTGTATCCTACTCGGTCTTCTTGGATTTGCAGATCCATGTATTTCTTCAAATTTGAGAAGTTTTCAGCCATTGTTTCTTTAAATAATCTCTCAGGCCCTTTCTTCTCTTCTTCTGGGACACTCATATTGTGTGCCTGCTTAATGGTATCCCTTACGTTTCTGAAGCTTTCTTCACTTTCCTGACTCATTTTCTTTTTCCCCTCAAACATGGTAAATTCTTATGCTCTGTCTTCAGGTTCACAGATGCCTTTATCTGCCTATATAGTTCACTTGCTGGACCCTCTAAATAATTTTTGATTCAATTATTATAGCTTTCAGTTTCAGAATTGTTCTTGTTTCCTTTTTATAAATCTATCTCTGTTGATATTCTCAGCTTAGTCATAGATCATTTTCCTGATTTTTCCTTATGCCTTTGTCTGTGTTTTCCTTTAACTCTTTGAGCATATTTAAAATAGCTATTTTAAAATATTTGTCTAGTAATACTGATGCCAGCAAATCTTCAGGGGTGGTTTCTGGAGGTTTATTTTGCTCCTTTGAATGGGCCATGTTTTTCTATTTGTTTTATAAAATGGTAGGAAGACATATATCACTTTTTAGCCCAAATTGCCAATTTTTTCACCACAAATTTGTAAGGTATATCTTCCCCACAGATAATATATATATATATATATATATGTGTATATATATATCTTCCATTACTCTCTCTATTCGGGAGGGTGACACAATTTAATTTTTATTTTCTTTTTTTCCAAAAGTTTTCCTGACAATACTAGTAGTCTTGAATTTCCGTAGTTTTGATATGAATAAGGTAAAGAATGTGATGGTTGTTAGTTAAACTGATTAAGGATAATAAAAGAGGGTTTAAACCCTGTCTGTGTTTCTTTGACTGCTTAAAAAGACAAAGCCATCAGAAACTATAGAAATATACAAGAAGTCAGCGCTTAGAGGAAATTAAATTCTCATCTAAAACACCTAAGGTATACTACTGTTGAATCAACATGACCACATAATTTTATCCTTTCCCTTTAAAAGGGAAACAAATCAACTTATACATACGACAAATTTTGTCACTAAATTTGATTCCTTTCTTCTTTAACATGTCTGGTAAGATTAATAGACACAATGCAGTTTAAGTAGATGGTTAAACATGACAATTAGTGAAATTCCCACTGGGACAAAAGCTGAGGCCATTCCCAAGAAGATTGGGACCCAGTGAATTACTGTTATTATAAAATATTTATTATTATTCTCATTGTTAAATTTTTTATCTGGTGAGTATGTATCACTTTTTGATATTCTATTTTTCTTATTTGAAAATTGGTACATCATTATGGATGAAACTTTGGAAACTAAAAACTGCCAAACATAAAAATGAAAACGAATCAATGTTAGCTTTTTGATTTATATTTTTTCAGAATTTTCATGTGCATAAAGTTCTTATTAGTATTTTATATTAAATATCTAAAAATGATTGTCATTTTTGTCACCAAATATCTGATCCATATCCTCACTGCACATATCATATAAATTGTATATGTGGTCTTTGTGACCACTGGCTTCTTTTAGTTAACATTTTCAAAGTCTATCATGTTGTAGCATTCCATTTTTTATGGCCAACTGATATAACACATTTTGTTCTTTCAATCGTCTGTTGATGGACAGTGGGCTATTTACACTTTTTTGGATATTATGAGTAACATTGACGTGAAAATTCATGTACAACATTTTGAGTGGACACAGGTTTTAATTACTCTTGGTTATATACCTAGAGTAGAATATGGAATTGCTGGGTCATATGGAAACTTTATATTTAACAATTAGAAGAACTGTGAAAGTGTTTTACAAAGTAGCTACAACATTTTACATTTCCACAAGCAATGTGTAAATGTTTGCATTTATACACATTATTGGCAACACTTGTTATTATCTGTATTTTTTGGTGGGGGGGGTGGTACATGGGCCTCTCACTGCCGTGGCCTCTCCTGTTGTGGAGCACAGGCTCTGGATGCACAGGCTCAGCGGCCATGGCTCTCAGGCCCAGCCACTCCACGGCATGTGGTATCCTCCCGGACTGGGGCACGAACCCGTGCCCCCTGCATTGGCAGGCCGACTCTCAATCACTGCACCACCAGGGAAGTCCTGTCTGTATTTTTTATTACAATCATCCTTGTGGGTATGCAGTGGTATCTCATATTAATTTTGTTTTACATTTCCAAAATGACTAATGATGTTGAATATCTTTTCATGTGCTTATTGGTAATTTTTATATCTATTTTGGAGAAATCTCTATTGATGTTTTTGCCTTTTTATAATTAAGTTGTCTTTTTATTATTGAGTTGTAAGAGTTCTTCATAGCAGCTGGACACAGTTCTCTTATCAGACTTATGATTTAAAAAAATATTTCTTCCATCCTCTGTAAGGAACTTCATGATCTGAGCTTTATTCTAAAATGGTTGTCAAATAATGAGATAAGCATCTTTACACAAATTGATGTAGATCTGTGTGAGTGGGACAGGCAAAAACAATTTACCATGAACTAGTTTCCAATGGATTACTGGGGGAAATTTGTTCTTTAGAGAAATTGAAATAACACATATAGATATAGATACAGATATAGATATAGATATATAATATATATAGTAAGATATACATTAGAACGTTACATAATATATATTAATATAACATACATATTAGCATTTTACTTACACACAAAGAATAGATGTTATTAAGGTTCATATGGTGTCATAGGCCAAGAAAACAGCTAGTTAAGGTTAAGTCAGAAGGAGCAGGATAAGACAACATACTTACCTTGTGATGGCACCCTAATTGCATTAACTTTCATTACAAATAAAACTCGAAATTTGGTAAAAGCACCACCATTTCAAAAGTGAAATATGCGGGCTTCCCTGGTGGCACAGTGGTTGAGAGTCTGCCTACCAGTGCAGGGGATGTGGGTTCGTGCCCCGGTCTGGGAAGATCCCACATGCTGTTGAGTGGCTAGGCCCATGAGACATGGCCACTGAGCCTGTGCATCCGGAGCCTGTGCTCCTCAACAGGAGAGGCCACAGCAGTGAGAGGCCTGCGTACCGGAAAAAAAAAAAGAAAAAAAAAAGTGAAATATGCTAATGTGCCTGAAACACTAATACCTCAAGATATTTCTCACTGGAAAAACTTACTGGCCACAATACAATGACAGTGCTTTAATTCTATCATCTCAGATCCAGAAACCTATTACCCATCATTTCAGGGAGGACATGAGCTAAGGGTTTTTGAAAAATAGCAGATTTCATTTGACAATGTAGCTGAAATTTTGAGTTAGCACAAACCTACAATCTCTGATGCCCTTTTCATTCTTGGTGGCCCTTTAACATGTCTTAACCTTAATTCCTTAACTGTTGGTAAAACTGGATATGGAAAAGGTAAAGCCAATGAGAGAAAGTTGACTGCTGTATATTGTTATTTTGATTGTAAAAGAAACTAACATTTTCTATACTATTTTAACTGATTTATTAGCAAATATATTATCAAGTAAACATTAGTCAATGGTACTTTAATGGATGTAATTATAATGCAAATTACACAAACACAATGCATACCTTCAAGGAGTTTACTTATTAAAAGAGACATTGACATAGAAATACATATAAATGTATAAAGTGACTATGATTGTATTTATATATTTTTAAGTATTAAGGTTAATGGTAATATAACAAAAGCACTAGTCAAGCTTTCTTTCTACAATATACAAGTTCATAATTTTTTACTAACACAGTATCCATTATTTTATTTTGAGAGAGAGTCATTATATATTACTCAAGTATGACAACGTTAACTGAAGAAACAACTATTTCTACAATACTTTATACTCATAACTTAAATGTAGCTGCTTCTTGAGTTGTTTATATTTATTTCAGAATTTATCTCTTTGTTCCAAGAAACTATTTTTTAACTCAAGCTTATCTCTTAAAATGCATGCAAAAGATATAATTCAGTTCTTAGCACTTTAAAGCTTTAATTATGTAATTATATGACAGATTAACTTTAAACTAAATATAAAGGCAATATTATACATAGATTAGGACAACCATAATGTATATATTTTAGAATTTAAAAAATGTGTTATAATATTCTTCTAGCAGATCTAACTTGAATAAACCCTAATTTGTGATCTTTGCAAAAATTATGTTAAAGATATATCACCAACATCCAAATGCAGTATATCAACTGTTAGTAGAAAATTTAATATAATTTGAAATGCCAATTACAGATTATGTCTATTAGACTCATACATTTCAGTCTGAATATTTAATTGCAAGATTATGAAGACATCTTAAAGAAGACATGATAATAAATGCATATTAACAAGAAAAGGATTCCCACGTTTGCCATATCTATTCAACAAAGCACTGGAAGTCAACCAGAGCAATTAGGCAAGAAAAATAAAAAAAGCTTCCAAATTAGAATGCAAGAAATAAAATTATCTGTTTGTTGAAAACATGGTCATATAAGTAGAAAGTGTTAAGATTCCACAAAAAATGTTAGAATTAATAAATTCCCCAAAGTTGCAAGCTAGAAAATCAATCCACAAAATTAGTTTCTATTCTATGAACTAACAATGATAAATATGAAAAGGAAATTAAAACAACAATTGTATTTACAATAACATCTAAAAGAATAAGCTGCTTAGGAATAAAACTTAATCAAGGAAGTGAAAAACTTGCACAATCAAAAGTAAAAAAACATTGCTGAAAGAAATGAAAAAAAGAAAAAAAAACACCAATAAATAGAAAGACATCCTGTGTTCATGAACAGGAAGGCAATGTTAAGATGTCAGTACAACCCAAAGCAATCTACAGACTCAATGCAGTTCTTATCAAATCCTAAAAACATTTTTACAGAAATAGAAAAATATATCCTAAAATTCACATGGAATTTCAAGAGACCCCAAATGGAAAAAAAAAAAAATGAAAAAGAAGAAAAGAATTGGAGGGCTTACACTGCCATGCGTCAAAACTTACTACAAAGCTACAGAAATCACAACAGTGTGGTACTGGTTTAAAGGCAGACATGGAATAGAACAATGGAATGGAACTGAGAACCCATAACTATGCCCTTGCTTATACCTTCAAATCTTTCTTATAACTATAAATGGGGTATAATCTTTAATCTTTAAAAATTGTGAATCACTATGTAATCCTAATTAATAATTGAAATTGGTCTGGGTAAATATTATTATTTCTGGTTTACAAATGAAGAAAGTCAGGCACAGAGAAAAGTAAGCAAACTGCTGATTTAAACACCAAAAACAGTGTGACGAACTGCAGCCCTTTCATTAACCATAAGGTAGCTGCTGTTTTACTTCTTTTTTGAATAAAAAATCGAGGTATTGAGAGTTTAAGTAACTTGCCCTAAATTATATGTGTTCAGAAACTATTCACATACATATTTGATTCTGAACCTGAATCTCAAATTCTCAGCAATTTTTTTACTCTCCAACTTAAATTTTACTCCTCATATGTCCAGAAAATAAACTCAGGAATCACAGATTCAGTTTTAGTCAGAACACTGATCCCTCACAATGAATAACACAGAAGAAAATTAAAAAAAAAAAAATGTGGAACTGACAAATAAATAAAAAACTTATACTTTTAAAATGTACAATAAAACAGATTTTTAACAAATTAGCTTAAAAAACTGAGAAAAGAAAAATGCATAAATGCACATTAAAATCATGAATGGAGATAAACATAGATAAAGAGGACATAAAAATAATGAGATAATAATTTATTCAAGTCCATAAAAATAAAATCAAAGATCTAGATAAAATACCTGGTTTTGTAGGAAATATAAAATAACAAAGTTCCTTTAAGAGCTAGAAAATCTAAACAGACAAGCTACCTTTGGATAAAGAATATTTGAGAATGTCATCCAATAACTGCTACTAAAAACCACCAGTCACAAAATGTTTTTTTAAGTGAATTATTTTAAATCTGGAGACAGCAGATAAATGCAATACTTTTTAAATGATTCTTTCTATCGGTCGAATTATTACCCCACCATGACAAATTTATATGTTGAAACCCTAACACTCAGGACCTCAGAATGTGACTGTGTTTTGAGATAGGGCCATTAAAGATATGATTAAAATAATGCCCTTATGGTGGCCCTAATACAATCTGACTGATGTACTTATAAGAAGAAATTTGGACACACAGAGAGACACCAAGAGTGACATGTATACACTAATATGTATAAAATAAATAACTAATAAGAACCTGCTGTATAAAAAATATAAATTAATTAAATTAAATTAAAAAAGAAGAGTGCATGTGCACAGAGGGAAGACCACGTGAGGACACAGTAAGAAGGTGAACACCTGCAAGCCAAGCAAAGAGCTCTCACAAGAAATACGACTGTAGATATCTTAATCTTGGAC
Source organism: Lipotes vexillifer (assembly GCF_000442215.2). Taxonomy (NCBI): domain Eukaryota; kingdom Metazoa; phylum Chordata; class Mammalia; order Artiodactyla; family Lipotidae; genus Lipotes; species Lipotes vexillifer. The sequence continues at coordinate 4,431,160 of NW_006781519.1, read as the reverse complement.
ATATAACCTATAGAACTGTAAGAGATATATTTCTCCATCTTAAGTCACCCAGACTGTCCTGTTTTGTTATGGCAACCCTATTAAACCAATACAGTTCCAGAACACAGGGTAAAATTTCCAAATTCCTCTTTTTAGGCCCACATAACAGTGATACCAATTCTGACAAAGTACCCAGATAAAAAGAAAATCAGAGAACAATTTCAGGCAGAAACATTGATGCAAAACCTTAAATAAAATATTAGGTAGGAAAAGTTTAATCTTAGGTAGATATTTGACATAATTAATCATACTATTAAAACATCAGTGGAATTAAAAACATACAATGATTTTAATAAATGCCTGGTGATATTTGACAAAAGTCAACATTACAACATAAATTCTTTATTAAAAATTATTAATAAAATATCGGTAGCTGGATATTCCTTTAGGAGCTCTAGCTATAATTACAGATATATAGATATACATATCTCAAAACAAAAAACAGCATCATTTTTATTGAAATATCATTGATGTATAATATTGTATAAGTTTGAGGTATACAATGTGTTGACTTGATATATTTACATATTGAAATATGATTACCCCATTGGTTAACACTTCTATCAGGTCACATAATTATCATTTCTGTGGTGGGAAAATTAAGATGTACTCTCTTAGCAACTTTGAAGTTTATAATACAGTATTATTGACTATAATCACTATGCTGGGCATTAGGCTACTGGGACTTATCTACCACTTGCCAGTTTGTACCCTTAAAAACATATCCCCAGTTCCCACACCTGATAGTCCTTAGTAATCATCATTCTACTCTATTTTTACAAGTTTAACTTTTTTTTAGATTCTCCATTGAAGTGATATCCTACAGTACTTGTCTTTCTTCAACTTATCTCACTCATCATAAGGCACTCAAGGTCCATCCATGTTGTTGCAAATGGCAGGATTTCCTTCTTTCTCATGGCTGAATAATATTCCATTGCATATACGTAACACATACATAACATCTTCTTTATCCAGTTATCCATTGATGGGCACTTAGATTGTTTCCATGTCTTGGCTATTGTGAATAATGATTCAATAAACATGGGAGTGCGTACCTCTGAGAACTCTTGTTTTTTCCTCCTTTCAATATATACCCAGAAGTGAAATTGCTGGATCATATGTTAGTTCTATATTTAAGTTTTTGTGGAAATTTCATACTGTTTTCCACAGTGGCTGAGACAATTTACATACCTATCAACAGTGTACAAGGATTCCCTTATCACCATATCTTAGCCAGCATTTGTTATCTCTTGTTTTCCAGATGATAGCCATTCCAACTGGTGTGAGGTGATATCTCACTGTGATTTTGATTTGCATTTCCTTGACAGATCAGTTTTATTAACAAAACTTTAGCTATAGAGTAAGAAAGGATGCACATCACCACTAGTACCACTATGCTCTTCTGGATACACTAGATAATAAAATTGGATAAATAAATTAAATAAGGGGGCTTCCCTGGTGGTGCAGTGGTTGAGAGTCCACCTGCCGATGCAGGGAACACGGGTTTGTGCCACGGTCCATGAAGATCCCACATGCTGCGGAGCAGCTGGGCCCGTGAACCATGGCTGCTGAGCCTGCGCATCCGGAGCCTGTGCTCCGCAACGGGAGAAGCCACAGCAGTGAGAGGCCTGCGTACCGCAAAAAAAAAAAAAAAAAAACAAAACTATCCTAAAAACCTTGGGTAGAGTCAATGAGAAAGTATTCTTTGTGTTTTTAGATAGAAATGACCCAATATCATAATGATAATCACGGTTCCCTAAACTAATATCAAGATTCAATATGATTTAAATTAAAATAATAATATATTGCAGATGTTGACAATTTTATATTAATATATACCTGGTAACTATCCAGATGATCTCTGGTAAAAGGAGAATAATTAGTTATTAATCTTTCTTTCAGGTTTTAAAACAAGGTAGTAATTAAGGAGATTAATATTCTTCCTTGAGTACACTAACAAAGAGCACGTATATTTCAAACATACACTCAAAAATATATCAGATTTTATATATGATTCATGCCTAATTGAACAAACTTTCTCCCTACAATTTCCAGGTTATTAGTTATTTTAAGGAAGGTACAAGACTTCCAAAACTGTAGAAATCATCCTTCCATGTTTACATATTTGTTCAATCTGCAATTTACTTTATTATCAAAGGGTTATCTGAAATATAGAACCATTTAAATAGCACCAGTGAGGTAACATACTTCATCTGTCAAAGCAGTAAAGATTTAAAAATTTTATAATGTCCGCTCTTGAATAGAGTGTGGAAACTAATACCTTGATACTTGTAGGTGGGAATGTAACTTGGTGACTTGGGGGAGGGGGTGGCAACTTGACAATATCTATCAGAATTTGAAGTACAAGTATTATTTGAAGTATTATATCATATCTAGGAATTTATTTTCAGATGTAATCATATAAGTTCCCAGAGCTTAATACACTATCTGTTATAGTGTGTGTTTGTGCATACATGTCTATCTATCTATCTATCTATCTATCTATCTATCTGTATAGTTTGTACATTCCTAATCCTTTTCCTGATGGATGCATATACACAAAATCTATTAACAGTATGTTTGTGGAGTGGAATTATTGTAGTCAGGAGATGAAAGCTTTTTCAGTCTGTATGATTGCATATTTTTTTCATTTTTACCATGAGTATATACTTTTAATCGGAAAAACTTTAACTAAAAATTAGTAGTTTATGTAAATACCAATATGATATGCAATTAAACAATTTTAATTAAGATGTATTTTATTTGTAAGTTATTATTTAAAAATACACATAAACATATGACTAATAGGATCATAAAATTGTATAAAAGCCAATTGCACCAGAAAAATAATGGATTTCAGTATCTTCCATTGTGAGAATATACCAAATATTGTGTACATTTTCCAAATATTTCTGGAGTATACCTCACACACACAGAGTGTGGGAAAAGCCTTTAGTTTCAGGCATCTAGAAATGAAATATATGTTCTATACTTCAACACATGAATATTCAAGATAAGCATGTGAAAACCTGGGGAAAATTAAATATATATGTAGATACAGTAATATACATTTATGTGTATCTATCTATATCTGTCTAATATTATATATATATATATATATATATATATTCACCACTTTTAAACATTTTTTTTTCTCTCAAAACCATAAAAATACATCCAGCTTAGGATTCTTTGGAAATAATAAATCATTTAGTCAACATTATCCTCATGATATGATTTTTATATTCTACTACAAAAGTTAATAAAGCATTGGTCTAAAAATATGCTATCCAAACAGCACATACAAGGGTATATTATTTGACACATGAATTGACTCTTTCTTTAGAAAAGTGAATGCAAACCATAGGTGTTCACTCATTGTTTACCAAACTTCTCCAAACTGGAAAATGCTGTTGGGAATGTTACATGATTCAGTACTTTATAGTTCTTGATTTAAGGTCCAGAAAATTACATGGAAATATGATTATATAAATATTGAACTTTTGTTTCCTTTTAACGATTTTTAAAGCTTTTAGTTTGTGCCAAGAAATACTTTAGAAATATATAAGTGCTTTCAGGGAACAATAATTACCTTTTCCATGAATTCTACAAATCTTCTTAAGAAACTTTGCCATTTGGAAAGACAGCATGTCTCCAGTGCTTTTCAGACTACTCCAGTTCATGTTGGTTACCATGCAACAGAAGAGCTTTTTAGATAGACCAGAGTTGTCATGAATATATATTGTCTCAGAATAGTATTCTAATCACTGATACTAAAGATATATATTTTTTTTTTTTCCTTGCGTTATGCGGGCCTCTCACTGTTGTGGCCTCTCCCATTTGCGGAGCACAGGCTCCGGACGCGCAGGCTCAGTGGCCATGGCTCACGGGCCCAGCCGCTCCGCGGCATGTGGGATCTTCCCGAAACGGGGCACGAACCTGCGTCTCCTGCATCAGCAGGCGGACTCTCAAGCACTGCGCCACCAGGGAAGCCCAAAGATATTTTTAACAAATGTTATTTAAATATTTTCCTAGGTATGTAACTACCATTTGGAGGATGAGGAGTTTAGTTCAAAATGTGTCCTTATGGTATCTGTGTGGGTATTTTACAGCCAAATTTTGAAATGAGCTATTTTTTTTTTATATTGTTGTTCCATACAAAGTTCCAAAAAAGAAATAAAGGCCCATTTTCAATCCATTAAAATATCAACAACACACATTTTAAAAAGTGATAGTGGTACCTGAAAAAAAAGAGAATAATAAAATGAAATCAGTTAGAAGTAATTCATGACACATAGGTATTATAAAATTGATTTTTCTTTTTTTAAATTGAAGTATAGTTGATTTACAATATTAACAGGTGTACAGCATAGTGATTCAGTTTTTTTCTGATTTTACCTGATTTTTATAAATTATATATATATATATATATATATTTATATTTATATATATATCATAATGAGTCACCATTACATAAATATTCTGTTTCCCTTGAACTTCTGAAGTCAGAACTAACAATCGGACTAGTTCAGAAGGCAAATGAATCTTCCTGATAGGTAGATAGTTGCACAAATTTGCAAACTAGACAGCTGGCAAACCGATTAAAAGAAACATTTTATGAAATAAGCACATGCAGAAACCATTAGAATTTGCATACACGTTATGAAATCAGAAAAAATAACTTTACAAAAATTCACCAGCTTGAAGCAGTTATGAAATTAGTCTGTTAGATATTGGAGGAGGAGGACAGAATCAATGTTAACTTGCTTGTGTGCATTCATTTTTTTTTTTTTTTTGCGGTACATGGGCCTCTCACTGTTGTGGCCTCTCCCATTGTGGAGCACAGGCGCTGGACGCACAGGCTCAGTGGCCATGGCTCACAGACCCAGCCACCCTGTGGCATGTGGGATCTTCCCGGACCAGGGCACGAACCCGTGTCCCCTGCATCGGCAGGCGGACTCTCAACCAGCGCACCACCAGGGAAGCCCGTGCATTCATTTTTAAACTAATGTCAGAAGAGATTAGAGAAAAGAGAAGTCATAAGATGAAGTAAATGCTTTAGTAACAATGAGAAAACATTGCAGTTACAATGGAAAAATATTGTAGTTCCAGAAAAAAGAAACCAATCCAGTAAGTACCTTAAGCTAGTCAGACAGAGGTCTTGTTAGACACAGTTTTCATATTTTAACAAATGGGAAAAGATGCTTCAAAGTCATCAAATGAGTAGGCAGTGAATATATTTTAAAGTATATATGAACCTATATTTCTCAAGATATAAGAATGTTGCTGTTCATATAATGAAAAGCACAGCAGATTAGAGCTGCAAGATAAAATGAGGGCTGCCCAATTAAGTTTGAATCTCAAATTAACAATGAGAAATTTTCTAAATAATTTTCTGGTTCTTTTCTACTAAAAATTATTCATATTTTATATAACATTCAAATTTAGCTGAGTATCATGTATTTTTATTTGCTATTTCTGGCAACCGTGCAGCTGCAAGAATTCACAAATTATTTCACTCTCCTTCGACTGTACTAATACTTTCTTTTGTTATATATACTCTACTATATACTCTACTATGTACATCTTAATACTTACTACTTAATATTAATTATTATACTTTTTAGTTCTAGAATTTCCATTTGATTTTTGTTATTTTTGTTATATATTTCATATATCTAATATAATTCTCTGCCTTTTAATCCATTTCCTTGAAAAATATTAGTTATGACTCTTTTTAAACTTGTGTCTGATAACTTCAATATTCTATTTTCTCTTTTTTTTTCTATTGGTTTTCAGTCATCTGTCCTTACTTTCCAGCATTTGTTAATGCTGGATACAGTGTTATGTGTGTGTATGTAATTTCGTATGTGTATGAAAACTCATTAAGTCTTTGGTTGATTTTGGTTGGTGATGTTATTTCACTCCACAAAGATTTATATTTCTCCTAACTGGCATGTAAAGTCAGAACAGATAGCTTTGATTCATATAATGCTGGTCTTTATATGGTTTGACTCTATATTTAGGATAAAGCTCTTCATGGACTTAAAAAGGAATAAGGCCCTTAATTCCAATTCTGGTTTCTCCAGATCACACAGTTGCTGAATTCTTCCTAAACATTTTGAGTCTTAAAAGCTAATTTCTTCATTTCTTATCTGCTTCTAACCTAGGGATGTGTACAACACCAACATAGGAGCTGTGAAATGTCTCAAGAAGTTCTATGCACGAAATCAGGCTCAGTTTTCTGAAATTCTCTATTATCTGGGATTTTGGCCCTCTATGTCCACACTAGTTGGTAGCCCTGAACTCCAATCTTATCTCTTTAACCCAGTGAGACTTCTGTAACATATAGGCTGCCACATCTGTTCAGTTTCTATACATTTAATGGGGAATTGATAAATGTACCAAAGGTAAATCAACAATGCAGAGCTTGCCTTAATGTGTTTCCACATGTGTCTGTGATCTCTGGCTCCTCAACTCCTGGCTGCCTTGATTGTTCCCTGATGCTTTTAATCAATCAACTTTTAAAAGTGTATCCATTCTGACAAAGGTGTGGGTGATAACTAAGGTTGTGGAACTAGAACATAAAAAGAATACTCACAACTGAACAGTAAAAATACCAGTGACCCAATTTAAAAATGGGCAACAGATCTAAACAGATAATTCTCCAAGAAAATATAAAAATGACCAATAAGCCCATGTCCAACACCATTAATAATCGGGTAAATGCAAACCAAAACCATAATAAGGAACAACTTCAGATCCACTAGGATGGCTATAATCAAAAAGTCATATAATAACAAATATTGTTGAGTATGTGGATAAATCGGAACCCTTATACATGGCTGGTAGGATTGAAAAATAGTGCAGCCAACCTTGGAAAACACTCTGGCATTTCCTCAAATGGTTCAAGTTACCATATTGTCCAGCAATTATTCCTCTCCTATGTAACTACCCAATAGAAGTGAAAACTTATATCTAGACACAAACTTGTACAGGAATACTTACAGCAACGTTATTCATAATAGACAAAATGAGGTGGAAACAATGAAAATGTCCATCAACTGATAAGTGGAAAAATTGCGGTATATTATTCAGCAGTAAAAAGTAATGAAGTACTGTTACATGATTAAAAATAATGGATGAATCTTGAAAACATGCTAAGTGAAAGGAGTCAGTCACAAAACCCACATATTATATGATTCCATTTATATGAAATGTCAAGAATAGGTGATTCTATGGAGAAGAAAGTATATTAGTGTATGCCTAGGGTTGGAGGAAATGGGGGAGATAGAGGGTAATAGCTAAATAGTACAGGATTTCTTTTTGAGGTAATGAAAATATTCTAAAATTGACTATACTCAAGGTTGCACACATCGGTAAGTATATATACTAAACATATATTTACTTATACACATTGAAAGCCTGAATTGTATGATATGTGAATTATATCTCAATAAATCTCTTATAAAAACAAAAAGTAAATCCAGCTTTTATCACTGCTCTTAGCAGAAGGATTAGGCTGATGCCAGCTATTTTGCCATAGTCTAAAGCAGAAGTCAGCCTCTATTGTGTTTGCTGGAGATAACAATGTCAAGGAGTTATTTCAGATGAGCATGCTGAAGAACTAGAGAATTAAGAAGCCATTTTCTTTATTAAGGAACTTTGTTTCTTTAGCTTTTTCACTGGATTTTGGATCATTGGTCAAATGAAAGAGGAAAGAGTCTTCCAGGAGTTACAGGATCTAGGCAACAAATACAAGAACTAGGAGTGTACATGAGGTTGCTGGATCAAGAGGCACATAACTTGAGGTTGGACAAGGTAAAGTCATTCCATATAAGAGACCTCTACTCTGATATAGGATTTAACACTGTTGTAAGAACCTCAAGAGACAGTGTTAAACCCACTGCTCAGGTGACTCTTGCAAGCCTGGAGAAAGAAATGGCCCACAGTAGGTGAAGTTGAAATGCTAGAACTGTAATGGCAAATAGTGGGAAAAGAGATCAAATGGATAAGCGAAGTGGGCTTACTAGAGTGGATATATTTTATAAGACTGGTAATCCCACAATATAATTGTGTTTTTTAGGACAACCTAGAGAACTGCTACATCTACCAGTGCAATAAGGATGCACTGCTGAAGGGGGCCCTAGCATCACTGAGAAACTAAAATATGGCCATTCTCAGCAGGGCAAAGCTGATTGTAGGCGATGCTATTACAGAACTGAGCTCACTGACAGCAAAAGAGATGACCCTATCCTCAAATAACAGAAAACAGGTAATGATGCTTAAGTGCCAGAAGCAAGATAGGAAAAAAATATAATGAGATGCAAGGCCAAAATGGCATCCAGAGGGTCGTGATCCTTAGAGAGAGATGGAGATGGTTAAGATAATATGGTGTCGGGAGCGGTGGAAAGATGGCGGAGGAATAAGATGCGGAGATCACCTTCCTCCCCACAAATACACCAGAAATACATCTACATGTGGAACAACTCCTACAGAACACCTACTGAATGCTGGCAGAAGACCTCAGACCTCCCAAAAGGCAAGAGACTCCCCCACGTATCTGGGTAGGGCAAAAGAAAAAAATAATTAAAAACAGAGACAAAAGAATACGGATGGCACCTGCACCAGTGGGAGGGAGCTGTGAAGGAGGAAAGGTCTCCACACACTAGGAAGCCCCTTCGCGGGCAGAGATTGCGTGAGGCGGAGTGGGGAGCTTCAGAGCCGCGGAGGAGAGCACAGCAACAGGGGTGCGGAGGGCAAAGCGGAGAGATTACCACATAGAGGATAGGTGCCGACCGGCACTCACCAGCCGAGAGGCTTGTGTGCTCACCCGCCAAGGCGGGCGGGGCTTCGAGCTGAGGCTCAGTTTCCGTTTTGGTCGGAGCTCAGGGAGAGGACTGGGGTTGGCGACTTGAAGATAGCCCGATGGGGTTAGTGCGCCACGGCTAGCCGGGAGGGAGTCCGGGGAAAAGTCTGCACCTGCTGAGGAGGCAAGAGATTTTTCTTGCCTCTGTGTTTCCTGGTGCGCGAGGAGAGGGGTTTGAAGAGCGCTGCCTAAAGGAACTCCAGAAACGGGCATGAGCCGTGGCTAAAAGCGCGGACCCCAGAGACGGGTGCGAGCCGTGGCTAAAAGCGCAGACCCCAGAGATGGGCGCAAGCCGCGGCTAAAAGCTCGGAAACCAGAGACGGGTGGGAGACGCTAAGGCTGCTGCTGCCGCCACCAAGGGGCCTGTGTGCGAGCACAGGTCACTATCCACACCCCTGTTCCGGGGAGCCTGTGCAGCCCGCCACTGCCAGGTTCCCGGGATGCAGGGAGAACTTCCCCAGGAGAACGCACGGCGCGCCTCAGGCTGGTGCAACATCATGCTTACCTCTGCCGCCGCAGGCCCGCCCCGCACTCCATGCCCCTCCCTCTCCCCGGCCTGAGTGCACCAGAGCCCCCGAGTCAGTGGCTCCTTTAACCCCGTCCTGTCTGAGCAAAGAACAGAAGCCCTCCAGCGACCTACATGCAGAGGCAGGGCAAAATCAAAAGCTGAGCCCCTGTGAACTGTGAGAACAAAGAAGAAAAAGGGAAATCTCTCCCAGCAGCCTCAGAAACAGCGGATTAAAGCTACACAATCAACTTGATGTACCCTGCCTCTGTGGAATACATGAATAGACAGCGAATCATTCCAAATTGAGGAGGTGGACTTCTAGAGCAAGATCTATGATTTTTTCCCCTTTTCCTCTTTTTGTGAATGTGCATGTGTATGCTTCTGTGTGAGATCTTGTCTGTATAGGTTTCCTTCCACCATTTGTCCTAGCGTTCTATCTGTCCATTGTTTCTCTTTTAAATTCTTTTCTTAATAATTAATTTTAATTTAAAGAACTCTATTATACTTTACCTTCTTTCTATCTTTCCTTCCTTCCTTCCCTCTTAGACAACGAATCATCCCAAATTGAGGAGGTGGACTTGGAGAGCAAGTTTTATGATTTTTTCCCCTTTACCACTTTTTGTGAGGGTATATGTGTATGCTTCTATGTAAGATTTTGTCTCTATAACTTTGCTTCCAACATTTGTCCTAAGGTTCTATCCGTCCCTTTTTTTTTTCTCTAAATAATTATTTTTTAATTCAATAACTTTGTTATACTTTATTTTATTTTACTGTATCTTTTTTCTTTCTGTATTTTTTCCTTCGTTCCCTCATTCCTTCCTTCCTTCCCTCCTCCCTCCCTCCCTCCTTTCTTTCCTTCTTGCCTTCTTCCTTTCTTTTCTTCTTTCTTTCTTTCTTCCTTCCCTCCTTCCTTCCTTCCCTCCTTTCTTTCTTGCTTTCTTTCTTTCTTTCCTATTTCCTCCTACTTCTACTAATTCTCTCTACTTTCTCTCCCTTTTATTCTGAGCCGAGTGGATGAAAGGCTCTTGCTGCTCCAGCCAGGAGTCAGGACTCTGCCTCTGAGGTGGGAGAGCCAACTTCAGAACACTCGTCAAGAAGAGACCTCCCAGCCCCACATAATATCAAACGGCGAAAATCTCCCAGAGATCTCCATCTCAACACCAGCACCCAGCTTCACTCAACGACCAGCAAGCTACAGTGCTGGACAACCTATGCCAACCATATAGCAAAACAGGAACACAACCCCACCCACTAGCAGAGAGGCTGCCTAAAATCATAATAAGTCCACAGACACCCCAAAACACACCACCAGACGTGGACCTGCCCACTAGAGAGACAAGATCTAGCCTCATACACCACAACACAGCCACTAGTCCCCTCCACCAGGAAGCCTACACAACCCACTGAACCAACCTTAGCCACTGGAGACAGACATCAAAAACAACGGGAGCTACGAACTTGCAGCCTGCAAAAAGGTGAACCCAATCACAGTAAGATAAGCAAAATGAGAAGACAGAAAAACACACAGCAGATGAAGGAGCAAGATAAAAACCCACCAGACCTAACAAATGAAGAGGAAATAGGCAGTCTACCTGAAAAAGAGTTCAGAATAATGATAGTAAAGATGATCCAAAATCTTGGAAATAGAATGGACAAAATGCAAGAAGCAGTTAACAAGGACCTAGAAGAAATAAAGATGAAACAGACAATGATGAACAACACAATAAATGAAATGAAAAATACTCTAGATGGGATCAATAGCAGAATAAATGAGGCAGAAGAACGGATAAGTGACCTGGAAGATAAAATAGTGGAAATAACTACTGCAGAGCAGAATAAAGAAAAAAGAATGAAAAGAACTGAGGACAGTCTCAGAGACCTCTGGGACAACATTAAACGCACCAACATTCGAATTATAGGGGTTCCAGAAGAAGAAGAGAAAAAGAAAGGGACTGAGAAAATATTTGAAGAGATTATAGTTGAAAACTTCCCTAATATGGGAAAGGAAATCGTTAATCAAGTCCAGGAAGCACAGAGAGTCCCATACAGGATAAATTCAAGGAGAAATATGCCAAGACACATATTAATCAAACTGTAAAAAACTAAATACAAAGAAGGCATATTAAAAGCAGCAAGGGAAAAGCAACAAATAACACACAAGGGAATCCCCATAAGGTTAACAGCTGATCTCTCAGCAGAAACTCTACAAGCCAGAAGGGAGTGGCAGGACATACTGAAAGTGATGAAGGAGAAAAACCTGCAACCAAGATTACTCTACCCAGCAAGGACCTCATTCAGATTTGATGGAGAAATTAAAACCTTTACAGACAAGCAAAAGCTGAGAGAGTTCAGCACCACCAAACCAGCTTTACAACAAATGCTAAAGGAACTTCTCTAGACAAAAACAAAAGGGAAGGAAAAGTCCTATAATAATGAACCCAAAACAATGAAGAAAATGGGAATAGGAACATACATATCAATAATTACCTTAAATGTAAATGGACTAAATGCTCCCACCAAAAGACACAGATTGGCTGAATGGATACAAAAACAAGACCCATATATATGCTGTCTACAAGAGACCCACTTCAGACCTAGAGACACATACAGACTGAAAGTAAGGGGATGGAAAAAGATATTCCATGCAAATGGAAACCAAAAGAAAGCTGGAGTAGCAATTCTCATATCAGACAAAATAGACTTTAAAATAAGGACTATCAGAAGAGACAAAGAAGGACACTACATAATGATTAAGGGATCGATCCAAGAAGAAGATATAACAATTGTAAATATTTATGCACCCAACATAGGAGCACCTCAATACATAAGGCAAAAACTAGCAGCCATAAAAGGGGAAATCGACAGTAACACATTCATAGTAGGGGACTTCAACACCCCACTTTCACCAATGGACAGATCATCCAAAATGAAAATAAATAAGGAAACACAAGCTTTAAATGATACATTAAACAAGATGGACTTAATTGATATTTATAGGACACTCCATCCAAAAACAACAGAATACACATTTTTCTCAAGTGCTCATGGAACATTCTCCAGGATAGATCATATCTTGGGTCACAAATCAAGCCTTGGTAAATTTAAGAAAATTGAAATTGTATCAAGTATCTTTTCCGACCACAACGCCATGAGACTAGATATCAATTATAGGAAAAGAGCTGTAAAAAATACAAACACATGGAGGCTAAACAATACACTACTTAATAACGAAGTGATCACTGAAGAAATCAAAGAGGAAATTAAAAAATACCTAGAAACAAATGACAATGGAGATACAACGACCCAAAACCTATGGGATGCAGCAAAAGCAGTTCTAAGAGGGAAGTTTATAGCAATACAAGCCCACCTTAAGAAGCAGGAAACATCTCGAATAAACAACCTAACCTTGCACCTCAAGCAATTAGAGAAAGAAGAACAAAAAAACCCCAGAGTTAGCAGAAGGAAAGAAATCATAAAAATCAGATCAGAAATAAATGAAAAAGAAATGAAGGAAACAATAGCAAAGATCAATAAAACTAAAAGCTGGTTCTTTGAGAAGATAAACAAAATTGATAAACCATTAGCCAGACTCATCAAGAAAATAAGGGAGAAGACTCAAATCAATAGAATCAGAAATGAAAAAGGAGAAGTAACAACTGACACTGCAGAAATACAAAAAATCATGAGGGATTACTACAAGCAACTCTATGCCAATAAAATGGACAATCTGGAAGAAATGGACAAATTCTTAGAAATGCACAAACTGCCAAGACTGAATCAGGAAGAAATAGAAAATATGAACAGACCAATCACAAGCACTGAAATTGAAACTGTGATTAAAAATCTTCCAACAAACAAAAGCCCAGGACCAGATGGCTTCACAGGCGAATTCTATCAAACATTTAGAGAAGAGCTAACACCTATCCTTCTCAAACTCTTCCAAAATATAGCAGAGGGAGGAACACTCCCAAACTCATTCTACGAGGCCACCATCACCTTGATACCAAAACCAGACAAGGATGTCACAAAGAAAGAAAACTACAGGCCAATATCACTGATGAACATAGATGCAAAAATCCTCAACAAAATACTAGCAAACAGAATCCAACAGCACATTAAAAGGATCATACACCATGATCAAGTGGGGTTTATTCCAGGAATGCAAGGATTCTTCAATATACGCAAATCTATCAATGTGATTAACCATATTAACAAATTGAAGGAGAAAAACCATATGATCATCTCAATAGATGCAGAGAAAGCTTTTGACAAAATTCAACACCCATTTATGATAAAAACCCTGCAGAAAGTAGGTGTAGAGGGAACTTTCCTCAATATAATAAAGGCCGTATATGACAAGCCCACAGCCAACATCATCCTCAATGGCGAAAAACTGAAAGCATTTCCACTAAGGTCAGGAACAAGACAAGGTTGCCCACTCTCACCACTCTTATTCAACATAGTTTTGGAAGTTTTAGCCACAGCAATCAGAGAAGAAAAGGAAATAAAAGGAATCCAAATCAGAAAAGAAGAAGTAAAGCTGTCACTGTTTGCAGAAGACATGATACTATACATAGAGAATCCTAAAGATGCTACCAGAAAACTACTAGAGCTAATCAATGAATTTGGTAAAGTAGCAGGATACAAAATTAAGGCACAGAAATCTCTGGCATTCCTATACACTACTGATGAAAAATCTGAAAGTGAAATCAAGAAAACACTCCCATTTACCATTACAACAAAAAGACTAAAATATCTAGGAATAAACCTACCTAAGGAGACAAAAGACCTGTATGCAGAAAATTAAAAGACACTGATGAAACAAATTAAAGATGATACAAATAGATGGAGAGATATACCATGTTCTTGGATTGGAAGAATCAACATTGTGAAAATGACTCTACTTCCCAAAGCAATCTATAGATTCAATGTAATCCCTATCAAACTACCACTGGCATTTTTCACAGAACTAGAACAAAAAATTTCACAATTTGTATGGAAACACAAAAGACCCCGAATAGCCAAAGCAATCTTGAGAACAAAATATGGAGCTGGAGGAATCATGCTGCCTGACTTCAGACTATACTTCAAAGCTACAGTAATCAAGACAGTATGGTACTGGCACAAAAACAGAAAGATAGATCAATGGAATAGGATAGAAAGGCCAGTGATAAACCCACGCACATATGGACACCTTATCTTCAATAAAGGTGGCAGGAACGTACAGTGGATAAAGGACAGCCTCTTTAATAAGTGGTTCTGGGAAAATTGGATAGGTACATGTAAAAGTATGAGATTAGATCACTCCCTAACACCATACACAAAAATAAGCTCAAAATGGATTAAAGACCTAAATGTAAGGCCAGAAACTATCAAACTCTTAGAGGAAAACATAGGCAGAACACTCTATGACATAAATCACAGCAAGATCCTTTTTGACCCACCTCCTAGAGAAATGGAAATAAAAACAAAAATAAACAAATGGGACCTAATGAAACTTCAAAGCTTTTGCACAGCAAAGGAAACCATAAACAAGACCAAAAGACAACCCTCAGAATGGGAGAAAATATTTGCAAATGAAGCAACTGACAAAGGATTAATCTCCAAAATTTACAAGCAGCTCATGCAGCTCAATAACAAAAAAACAAACAACCCAATCCAAAAATGGGCAGAAGACCTAAATAGACATTTCTCCAAAGAAGATATACAGACTGCCAACAAACACATGAAAGAATGCTCAACATCATTAATCATTAGAGAAATGCAAATCAAAACTACAATGAGATATCATCTCACACCAGTCAGAATGGCCATCATCAAAAAATCTAGAAACAATAAATGCTGGAGAGGGTGTGGAGAAAAGGGAACACTCTTGCACTGCTGGTGGGAATGTGAATTGGTTCAGCCACTATGGAGAACAGTATGGAGGTTCCTTAAAAAACTACAAATAGAACTACCATATGACCCAGCAATCCCACTACTAGGTATATACCCTGAGGAAACCAGAATTCAGAAAGAGTCATGTACCAAAATGTTCATTGCAGCTCTATTTACAATAGCCCGGAGATGGAAACAACCTAAGTGCCCGTCGTCGGATGAATGGATAAAGAAGATGTGGCACATATATACAATGGAATATTACTCAGCCATAAAAAGAAACGAAATTGAGCTATTTGTAATGAGGTGGATAGATCTAGAGTCTGTCATACAGAGTGAAGTAAGTCAGAAAGAGAAGGACAAATACCGTATGCTAACACATATATATGGAATTTAAGAAAAAAAAATGTTATGAAGAACCTAGGGGTAAAACAGGAATAAAGACAGAGACCTACTGGAGAACAGACTTGAGGATATGGGGAGGGGGAAGGGTGAGGTGTGTTAGGGCGAGAGAGAGACATGGACATATATATACTAACAAACGTAAGGTAGATAGCCAGTGGGAAGCAGCCGCATGGCACAGGGAAACCGGCTCGGTTCTTTGTGGCTGTCTGGAGGGGTGGGATAGGGAGGGTGGGAGGGAGGGAGACAAAGAGGGAAGAGATATGGGAACATATGTATATGTATAACTGATTCACTCTGTTATAAAGCAGAAACTAAAACACCATTGTGAAGTAATTATACCCCAATAAAGATGTTAAAAAAAAAAGATAATATGGTATCATCAATGGCTAGATGGATGGGAAGCCAACAAGTACATCAACCTGTACAAATAAAAGAAATCAAGGATATACATGGTCAGGAGGCTAAAGACAGCTGCTTCAAAGTCACAGTTCCTCACCCAGTTTCTGAACCTAAGTGAATATTCAGGCCTGGACTGGAACCCAGTGACTAAAGGAAAGGCCAGGCCCCAGGAAGATGAACACTACAACATAATGACGGCTGTATATGTTACTAATTTCCCCAGTCCTTCCTTAAGGGACCAAGGGCCCAAACATTTCAAGGACTATCTGATTCAAGATTCAAATTGATATCCAGACATTAAAACATAGTAATGGCCCTGATGTTACAATTATAGTGTATAGGAGCCAGAAAGTAAATGGAGTATCATCCCGGGTAAGGCTTACAGTGGGTCCACTGGGTCCATCGATCCACTCAGTGGTCATTTCTTCAGTCCCCAAATATATCATTGGAAATCTCATATTTAGTAAGGGACACATTCCAAATATTGGTTCTTTGCTCTGTGAGATAAGAAATATCATCCTTAGTTAGGAAGATCAATGAGAAGTATCTGAAACTTACCTGCCTACACACTACAAACAAGACAGTAAATCAAAAACAGTATTGTATCATGGTGAAATGACCAGCATTAGTGCCACGCTTAAGGATCTACAGCATGCAGGGCCACTGGTCCTGTCCTCTAAGAAAATAGGCATGTTTTGGAGGATGACAAGAGAATACCACAAACTCAATCCATTAGTAGTCCCACTTCCAGCTGCAATACATGTGTTTTCTTTGATAAAGTAAATTAAAATGTCTCAGGTACATATTAAGTGACCATTGATCTGTAAAATGTTGCTTTGCATTCTGTTCAGAAAGGTTGATTTAACAGTTTACATTTTCCAGGAATAGAAAATAGTATACATTTATGGTACTGTTAACTCTCCCATTCTTTATCATAGAATATTTTGAAAAGACCTTGACGCTCTGAATATTCAGCAGAACATCACACTGACTTACTATACTGATGACTTCTTATTAATTAGCCTCGGTAAGTGAGAAACAGCAAGCGTGTCATAATCCTCTCTAAAACACAGATATACAACTGTGCTATGCCAAGATTTATTACAGCTTAAGGCAAAGGAAAAAATAAATAATATTGATCCTATCTTTATTTAAACACTTGATCATTTGTTCATCATGGAATTTTTGGATAATTTGACTTTTTACAACATTGCATTAAATATTATTTATCTTGATTGCTGTGTTTTTTGCTGCCCTCTTAATTCCTGTGGTGGGTCCCTCATTTGCTTTACCCTAATCCCAACTCTGAAGAGTCTCAAGAAATTAGTGAAGATGTTGAGGGTCCAGTGGCCTGCAACAGATTGAAATATTTTATCCAAAGTAAAGAAAGTTATTGCATCTCTAACCACCTCTAAGGGGAAGCACAACATCTAGGAGGCCTTTATGGGAATTGGAGGTTGCACATTCCATACTTAGGAATACTGCTCCCTCCTCTATACCAGATGATATGAAAGACTGCTATCTTTCAGTGAAACACAGAGCAAGAAAGGGCTCTGCAGCATGTCTGGGCTGCAATGCTTGGGTCATGAGATACAGCAGACCCTACTGTATTGGAGTATCACTGGTGGGAAAAGACATCATGAAAAATTGATGATAACCCTAATAGGAAAACCACAACACG
This sequence comes from Lipotes vexillifer, assembly GCF_000442215.2. Classification (NCBI taxonomy): domain Eukaryota; kingdom Metazoa; phylum Chordata; class Mammalia; order Artiodactyla; family Lipotidae; genus Lipotes; species Lipotes vexillifer. The sequence continues at coordinate 4,413,382 of NW_006781519.1, read as the reverse complement.
AACCCCAGTGTTCTAGAAAGGGTCATGCTGTCTGTAATAAATAATAACTTGAAAAATAGCTCCAGAAATGCTGCTGGGTCCCAATAAAGACCTAGTGACTGATAATGTATATCAATTGCCCATAATAACATGGGTTCTGTTAGACTCACAAAGATATGGTCAGGCAGGTCCAGCAGTAATCCATCAAAATGCAATTGACACAACAGGGATCAAGTCTTACCTAAGTAAGACTAGATGCCATATGTAAGCGGCCTGAGCATGTATCCAAGATTCTTTTTTTTTTTTTTTCAGTACGCGGGCCTCTCACTGTTGTGGCCTCTCCCATTGTGGAGTACAGGCTCCAGACGCGCAGGCTCAGCGGCCATGACTCACGGGCTTAGCCGCTCCGTGGCAAGTGGGATCTTCCCAGACCGGGGCACGAACCCGTGTCCCCTGCATCAGCAGGCGGACTCTCAACCACTGCGCCACAAGGGAAATCCCCAAGATTCTTATATCATCTACCATGTTTGCACCTATACCTCTCTCTCATTCCATAACTTGACTTTCTCCAACTTGATTTTAACCTCAGCCATGTCCCTGGTTTTAGTCAATGAGATGTTAACAGAGGTGCAAGAAGCAGAGGCTTTAAATTTATTTGTGTGGTTGGGCAGGTTGTTTGTACATCTGCCATTGCTGTGAGTAGACTATGTGGCTAGCCTGCTGCTCTCAAGAGGGGAGTGAGCGACATGGAAAACAAAAATATGCAGTCATCATAGCCTAAACCAAATTCACCTCAGTGGACCTGTAAAATTATGAGTAAAAATAACTGCCTATTACAACACGCCACTGAGATTTCCTGATTGTTTTGCACACAGCAGTACTGCACTAATATATAAAACAATAATTGCAAGACTAGATTAAAACTTCAGAAACAAAAATAGAACTCAACTAAACGTTTTCTTCAAAGAAAAGGAGAAACAATCAAAGGATAAGATTGTATCTACCAGGGAAATACTAACCAAAAATGAAAAAAAGTGGTATAGTTACATTAATACCCAGCAAATAAGACATGAAGTATTATTAGAGGTAGAGTCATTTTATATTGACAAAAGACTCAGTTCAATAAGAATTTATACAGTCCTAAATTTTTATCTAATAACATAGCTTCAAAACATACAAAACAAAATTAGCAATACTCAAAATAAAAACAGACAAACGCACAGTTATAGTTGGAGATTTTTACAAAACTTGATAACTGAGAGAACAATGAAATCAGTAAGGATATTTGAGATTTGAACAATGAGGTTTACAAAGTTGACCTAATTGTCATATATACAATATAACATCCAACAAATACAAAATAAAGATTCTTTCAAGTGCACAGAAACTTTACAAAAAATTGACTATATTAGTCCACAAAGTAATTCTCAACAAATGTTTAAGGGATACAATCATGTAGAGCATACTGTCTGTCTGACTAAAACTAAGCTAAAAATGAATAAGAAGAGGCTTTGAAGAAATACAAATATTTAGAAATTGAGCAATACAATTTTCATAACTCATGGGTCAGAAAAGAAATCCAAAAGCAAATTAAAAATACTTTGAACCAGAAGGTAATGAAATACAACATATCAAAACTTGCAGGACATAGCTAATCAAGACATAGATTTTAATAGCTTTAAATGAAATTTTTGGAAAATAAAAAAGCTAAAGATTCATAATCTAAACAAACATCTCAACTGGCTAGAAATTACAGCAAATTAGACCAAAAGAAAATGTAAGCAAGGAAATAATGAAGATAACAGAGACCAATAAAAAATAATACAATACCACCATAGCAAAATCAATAAAATTTATAAAACAGTACTTTTTTTTTTCCCCTTTGGAAGAACAAATAATATTGAATAACATTAAAAATAAGAGAGGTGGTCCTAATTACCTATATCAAGGCATCATTACATATTAGATAGATAGCATAGGTTATTACGAATTATTTTATACCCACACATTTAAAACTTTGGATTAAATGGACAAATTTATTTTAAAAATCCAACTCTGAACAATGACAGAAAAGATAGAGCAATCTTATTTTTTCTCTAGTTATTAAACAAATTGAATCCATACGTGAAAACCCTTCTCATAAATTTCCAGATCCAGATATCTTGACCAATGAACACTTCTTAATATATATGGAGGAAATAACATCAGTGTTTCACAAACTTTTCCACTGAATAATAAAAGAGAGAGTCAACTTTTTCATTTGTTTTATGAAACCAGTATAACCTTGGTAAGAAACAAAAATAACATTTCTTTACCATTACAAATATAAGTGCAAAAGTTCGAAACAAAATATTACCAACTCATATACCGTGATATACGAAATCTATAGAAAATGCATTATTTCATCATTAGATTTATTTCAGGCAGGCAGGGTTAGTTTAACATTTGCATATTAATCAGGATAATTCATCAAATTAATGGAGTAAAGGAGAAAAATCCTATGATCATGTCAAGAGACACAGGAAAAAAATCAATAAAATTCAATGAGTCATTCATGTTAAAAGCTTTTAGTCCATCAAAAATATCAACAAAAACCCTATAGTAAATATGATGCTTAATGGTAAAATAGTGAAAACTTTCCTGTTGAAATTAGGAATGAGACAAATATATTATTATAACATTTATTCAATGCTATACTGGAGTTTCTTGCTACTGCAAGAAGGCAAAAAAATTAAATAAAAGGTATAAAGCTTAGAAAAAAGGAAATAAAACTGTCATTATTCACATTGACATCAATGACATGTACTGTCATTGATGAGTACAGAGCATGTCCAAAAAATCTACACATAAACTAGTAGAGATAATAAAGTGAATTTAGTAAAGTCACAGGATATAATCAGTATACAAAATCAAATGTTTTACTATATGCTAGCAATATGCAATTAGAGAATGACGTTGTTAAAAAGAAGTCATTAACACTAGCATAAAAGAACCTCCCAAACATCTGGAAACAAATCTAGCAAAAATAGCCAAAATTGCCACATAAAATACTGAATAAACCTTGCTGTAAGGAATTAGAGAAGTGTCAAGTAAACAGATACGTGTATTGGAAGATTAAATATTATAAAGCTGTCATTTCTTCCTAAATTGAGATGTATAATCAATGCAATCTCAATCAAAATCTGGTAGGGTTTTCTTTGCTTTTCTTCTTCTGAAGAAGAAATTATCATTCTGATTCCAAAAATATATGGAAATGAAAAGGCCCAAGAAGAACCATAAAAATCCCGAATAAGAATAACCATATTGGAGGATTTAAACTACCGGATATTGAGTTATAAAAGTACATTATTTAGAGCACCATCTCAATCTATATTGTATCAATAGTTATTTGGGTATTTAATTTTTGTAAAAGATAGATTACATAAATTATGATACATTTATAGGATGTAAAGCTCTGGCAGCTATTAAAATTTATGAAGTTCCATTTTACTGATTTTGATATTGAATTTATAAAAGTCTATTTTATTTATTTTACTGATATTACTAATTTAAACATGGTTTATGAGATTTCACTTATTTAAAATGGCATTTTGTACACATAATAGAATATCAGGAAGGATGTTTTCAAATGTGAGTAGTGATTATCTCTGGATAGTGTGATTTGAGAGGTGAAGTTTATTTTTCTGTAAACTTTTGGTGAATTTATCATCATATAAATATTTATGTTTGAAAAAACACACACACTAGAATGCCTCACTGGGATGAGAGAAGAAAGAGAAAATCTCTCCTACTTGACACATTTGTTATTGAAGCAACCACTTTAGGCTTAATCTCGGAGCCTGAGCCAATACCTTTTCCCAGGTACATGTCTGAATATTTTCTTGCATGTCAAGATCTCACATGGCAATAGTAAAAGGAAATATTTACAGCCATGACTTCACTAGCTAAAAAATACCTCTCATTTATATTTAAGAGGAAGAGGGAAAAGAAAAGAGAAGTAGAGTTGGGAAAGAATATATGTACGTTATATATTCAAACACTTCCTATTCCACGTTTATGATTACCCGTTGCACATCAAAGTAGAAAATTGATAAGTGTGTTAAGATTTTATGATTAGTATCCGGGTGAAACCAAAGTTAAATTTAGTTGAGATAAGCACCCAGATGTTCATATATTTAACTGAGAATGATTAACTCTTCTGTCACTGTCTCTGTCTCTCTGTCTTTATCTCTTTCTCCCTCCTCCTCTCTCTCTTTCCTCTCCCTTCTGAAATTTAGGTGAGAGATTTTATCTATGAAAGTCTGTCAAAAGTGATTGCTGTTAAGTTTTGCTATGTATGCCTGGAAATCCTATAAAAGTTACTCATTTTCTGACATGTTTTAACAATCTCTGCTTTTCACCTAATGTGAGAAAAACGATGTCCAAAGATAAATCAAACATAGAATACAGAATACTTACTCAAAATTTTTTTTCATGAAAAAGAGAAGCATTATAGAATTAAATATTTTACTTTTCCAGTTAGTGAGGTAGTGTATTTATAGAAACAGTGCTTAAAAATATAATGCATTAATTTTTATTCTTTAGGTACAATTGACTGATTTCTGAATGAAAAATGTCGAATCTTATAACTAATATTTTCATATAATAAAAATGTATAACAATTTTAATTATTTTTATTATTCAACATTCAAAAAGGAAATGAGAATTTTACATTGGTCTAAAAATGTTTTGTTTTAAGCTCAGAATATATGAGTTTAACAGCGTAAGGTTAAGCATCATTAATGTAATTTAGGATTTAAGTAAAATAAAATAATATTTCAAGCAAATCTACAGCTTTAGAAAGAAAAGAAATGCAAGCCTTTCTTAAGCTGAAAACAGTAGTATTGAATCAAATCTGAGATATCCCCTTTTGAAGAATGATTAAATGTTTTTCTTTGACAATGGCTCAAAACACTGTAGGATTGCAATATTGATAGAAAAAGTTCATTGTCATGCTGTTTTTAGAACTTTCAGTTTCTAAGTATAAAATTCAAAGAGACAAACCATTTGTAAGCTGTAGTCTTGATTAAAATTTCAAGGTCTAGGACTTAGGAACAAGTTTTGAATGGCTGTCTGGGCTCTGACAAGAAAGGAAGATCTACACATCACCCGGTTCTACCTTCTACTCATTTCTGAATAGTGAGTAATGCTACTCAGACTTCTCAGGAAACTGAAGAAAAAAATAATAAATTATTATTATTGTAATGAATTCTGATTATTGTAAATATAGAAAAAAGTTTCAAAGAATATTTATATCCTTGCATGAACCCCATATCTTTCCCAATTTTTGAATAATTACCTGAAAATAAAATCAACATGCACTGAAACTCTTAGAAAAAATATCACAAGAAAGAAAAAAAAATCCAATGTAAAGATTTCCCCAAGAGTCTGATATTGAATGAATATTTTAAACAATATATGTTTAACTTCACTGTCTTTTGGTTAATGGAATATGGTTAATCACCACCCAAACTCCTCCCATACATTCACACAAACACACCCCACTACCTGGTTCTTTGCCTCTGGAGAGAAATATCAGTAATTAATTGAGACAAGATCTAATACACAAATGCAAACTTGAATGCAAATAAAATAATGTCAATTTTCATTGATAGTTATTGCTTTGTCAATAAAGGCAAATGCTTAAAAAATTCAAAATGCAACACAAACTTTATATTGAGGCTATTACTTTTATTATTCCAAGGGACTCGCGAGATTTTTCCTTTCTGGCCCTTTGGGATAGGGACCTTTGACTTTCAGGAGAGGAAGGAACAATATTAAATTAAGCAGTAGGTAAGTTTTGTCTTCAGTGCTGCTCATTTTCCCTTTTGATGTCATTTTTACCCTTTTTGGCCCCATCCACTGCTACCTCTCCTCAATGTACTTTCTCCCTCCCAGATTCCTTAGCTTTTTATCTGCCCAGGATTCTGCTGTCAGGACAAAAGAAGATTTCATTATCACTAACAACTTGGTTTGAATATGTTTAACGGACTATTCTTCCCTGATGGGAAATGAACCTAAAGAAAGTATACCTAGAACTGGAATTTCAGAAAATGTAAAACAGGGAAATCTGGAACTCCTACAGGTTCTAGCACATGTGCAACTGTGCAAGTCATGTGCCTTTCAGGCTCCTGTTTTCTAAAACAAGGGAATCAGGGAGGCACTTAATTGGAGAACAGGGGAACAATTTTATCTGCTGCTACTTCAGTTCATACTCAGAGGACAAGGAAAAGCAGCATAGAAGCAGCACTAGATAGCCTAGTCTCATAGTCTCTGTCTCTGTCTCTTTTTCTCTCAAGGAACCAAATCTTGTCACCCCTTCTAGCAGCCATTGGCCCAGAACTATCCAAAGACTTTCAGCTCGGGGGTTTTTACTTTGGTGCAAAAGGCAAAAAACTGACAGACTGCTTCTTATTTTCTCCTGACAGCCAGCAAATGTTTCAGCTGGAAATCTTCCCTGAATGACAGAATACCAGGTTTGAAAGAAACATTTTCATGAATTATGTCTCCCCTTGGGATGGATCTTGTTTGCACATTAAGATATGGCTGCCTGCACTAGCTCATTCCTTCCCTTAAAAACTCACTCTCAATCATATAGATGTGTGGTCTTAATATTGGGGAACATAAATGTGTTTTCCATACCCGTGAGTTATTATATCCTTTTTAGTTCCTTTCCACTTTTCAGTATAGTACAGCTAAGAAAATAGAAATCAAATACTAATTAACAGAAAAATAGTGAAATTAAGTGGAAAGGCCACTTATTGCCTTATATTTAGTACATAAAGTCGTGTATCTTTTCTGTTTTGTGATTCAGTTTGTCTTCATACTGTAACATGATCTACAACCCCCAACATAATTTTATATTAAATAAGATGTAGTAGAGATTTGAATTTAGTGTTATGACTTACAACAGCTACAGTTCAAGTGGTATAATTTAGTTTAAAGCAATATAGTTGTTTCTGTTGATACTCTAGGTACTCCTACTGACTTAGTTCAAATTATGAGCTATTTGATCTCTTTGCTTCAGCTGTCTAATTTGTCAAGTTACCAATTTTTTTTTTCCTCAGTGAAATAGTGTAGGCTGTCTACTGTCTATCTAAAGTTTCTCTATAGCCCATTTCATCAAACAAAAACTGCCAATATTCTCATAATCTTGTTGGGAAGTCTGACATTTCATATAGTATGAGATGCAGCTACTATTTCATCTTAATCAACTCCTAGTAGCAATTTGGAACAGCATTGCGATTTGATTTTTGACGTTGAATTTTCCACAAATTGAAGTAGAATAGTCTTGAGAGAAGGTTGGCTTAGAAAGCCCTGTCATCAAAGCATATCTGTTTCATTTCCAAGAAAGAGAGGTAAAATGGTTCTTTGAAGAGGCAGATAAACTGCTTTGCTTTTGAAACTTAAAATCTAACTCTTCCATATGCAAGTTATAACTTTAATTTTTTCCCTTTCTTCAAAAGAGGGTTTCTAATACATACATAAAAATGTCCAAACATCCTAGGTATCCTTATGCCTGATTCAAATATTTGAGGAAAAAAAAATGATAACGTGGTACCATAACTGTCCTTTGTATGGAACCTTAAAGTTTGAAGTTTGAAAACCTACTCCGATACATTGTGTATTTAATCATTTCAACAAATATATGAGTGATATCATTATTTCCATTTGTATATATGAAGAAAGTGATGCTCAGAGAATCTAAGTAATTGTTCAAGGCTACCTATTAAATAAATGGAAAATTAGTCTATAAACACAACATCTGTGTCTCTAGCCAACCATGTTGTATCAATATATCACACTGCATCTTTCTTAATCAAATCAGTCAGTGCAGCACTTGATTTCATTTATTCTATTTTCCTTAATCATTAGGGTCATTATTAGAAACAAAATGATAATCTGGTTGGACCATGGGTCTAAAGCTGCGTGGTGAGTTGTCTATTTTTTTCCCTTTATGTATGAGGACAAGGGACACTGGTAACTAGGAAAAGAAATGACAAGAAAACAAAAGTACAATGTTAAATTAAGAACTCTCTGTACTATGGTATTACTTTTCCCTTTGCATATGTAATCATATATTTTATTCTTTCTCCTCAACTAAATTAATATGTAACTTCAGAAGTATATAACTAATCCTGACCTGGTCTCAAGAATGCCAGTTATAGTAGGGTGACCATGTTTCTCAGGCTTCCTCAAACCTTAAAGCATACATCCATATCCATGATGGGTTGCTAATAAACTAAAAATGTCCTAATGTTATGATGAGTAATATAAAGCAGGCATTATAATTTTATCTGGAAAATGGAATTTTAGATGAACCTGCCTCTTTCTTGAGAGAGAAATTATACTCTTCTACCTTCAAATTATATATTTTAGATAAACTTTTTCCTCCATGTTAAGGATTATATGAAATATGAGATTAGTGAAGAGCTTTGAATCTAAACAAATTTATTGCTAATAGCTTTCAAAAATAATATTATTGAATTTATTGTGTATTATTAGCATAATATTAATTTTACTCTCATACTAAACTCAACTTTGGAGGATTACACTGTCGTTTAAAATACACAAAATACAGGAGTTCCCTGGTGGCCTAGTGGTTAGCATTCTGGGCTTTCACTGCTGTGGTCCAGGTTTAATCCCTAGTTGGGAAACTTAGATCCTGCAAGCCACACGGCACAGCAAAAAAAAAAAAAAAAACACACACACATACACAAAGATAACTCACCTTTTAACTTTTAACTTTGTACCACATAACAAAAGTCTACTCTTATTTATTAAATTGAATACATTGGGTTTTTTTATACTTAAAAGTATGAGAGAGAGTATTAACATTCATTGTGGCAGGATTTCAAGTACCACATGTTAGTAACATGACAGTTGCAGCATTAATTAATGTCACTTAATGAGAATTAGAGTTAGTTTCCTTAAGTACTATACTTCAAAAACATACGAATTTTGCACTCATTGATATTCAGCTCTTTGCTTCCTCATCCAGCAGAGTTAAAATTAGACTTTTCTGACTAAGCATAATCTTAGCTAAAATAATTATTTGATTGCCTTATTCCATGCTTCAGAATGAATTAGATTTACATAGCAAATCAGTTATATGAATATAACTCAATATGGCATAATTTATCATTAAATTAATGAAGAGGAGATATTTTAAAAGGTGTCTTCACCACATACTTAGCTAGGAAAATTTTCTCATATCCAAAGTTGCAATAGTAGAGTGAAATAATTATAGATCAAAATTTCATAGCCCACAGGCTTCCCTGGTGGCAAAGTGGTTAAGAATCCTCCTGCCAATGCAGGGGACACGGGTTTGACCCCTGGTCCAGGAAGATCCCACATGCTGCAGAGTAACTAAGCTCATGCACTACAACAAATGAGACTGTGCTCTAGAGCCCATGAGTCACAAATACTGAGCCTGTGTGCCACAACTACTGAAGCTTGCACACCTAGAGCATGTGCTCTGCAAAAAGAGAAGCCACCACAATGAGAAGCCTGCGCACTGCAACAGAGTAGCCCCCACTCACTGCAACTAGAGAAAGCCCTCTGACAGCAACGAAGACTCAAGCAGCCATAAATAAATAAATAAATTTAAAAAACAACAACAAGATTTCATTGCCCAGAAATATTAATATCTGACTAAAATATGAGTAGGAAAGCTCATGATTTTACTGTAATTTTCTAAAAATCAGATTTTCCAACGTATCATATCACTAAAACACTTTTGTTCAATATTTTTGGTAGAAAAACAAAGATGGTGGCTCCCTTTCTTTTCATATGAAGTAAATAGCTAGTATCCTTGTTGATATATTTATTATACCTTGGAGCAGAGGTCATAAATACAAATATCTATAGAACTCAGCCCATGAATAAAAAAAAAAGTGAGTACATGAAGGCAGTGTAAAATAATGGGTAATGATAAGGATTCTGAACAATCCCAGCTCTAACACATATTATTTTCGAGAGGATAAGTAAATTACAATATAGTCCTGAACCTCAGTTTTTTAATTTGTTAAAATGTTAATAATAATAACCCCCTTTTATAGTTGCTGTAAGGATTAAGATACATAATGTGTTTAGTGATCCTAGCACCAGTGAATGACATGTAAAAAGAGTCTAATATATAGTGAGAACATATGTCCTAGTTTTCCTGGGATAGTCTCAGTTTTTAATTCTCAAAAGTGTTCAGATTTTGAGATATACAAATATAACATATTATTATTCCATTTTAATACTAATAGTGAAATGGAAGGGGAAATAAGATAGCTGTTGAGCGTTTTCCACTAATGCTACCAGGCACTTATTTTCCCAATTTTCTTCTATCTTCATGTTCCATAACATTTTAGGGTAATATTCTCTAACTAATGGAGTGTTTGAGTCTTTATACAAAAATACTGCTCTGGGGCTTCCCTGGTGGCGCAGTGGTTGAGAGTCTGCCTGCCGATGCAGGGGACACGGGTTCGTGCCCCGGTCCGGGAGGATCCCACATGCCGCGGAGCGGCTGGGCCCATGAGACATGGCCACAGAGCCTGCGCGTCCGGAGCCTGTGCTCTGCAACGGGAGAGGCCACAACAGTGAGAGGCCCGTGTACCACAAAAAATAAAAAAATAAATAAATAAAATTAAAAATAAAAAAAATACTGCTCTGACCTAAAGTTTCCCCAAAATTTCTGCTTAGATGGGTTGCAGAGAACCTTGTCTCTCTACCCACCTGCTTCATGCATCTCTTTCTTTTAGTGATACTGGAAAATCTAAATCAAACTAGGATTTGAAAGAACAAACTAGAAACTTGTGTTACCTTGAGCCAGAATTTGTCTCAAGGTTTTTTGGACCAGGAGTCTAAGATCAAAGGAATCAACAGAATATACTTCTGGAAGTTCTCTGATTCCCTTAGAAATAGCCCCATTCTGGTTAATATCCAAAATATATAAATGGCTCATACAGCTCAAATAAAAAATAAAACAACCTGACTAAAAAATGGGCAGAAGACCTGAATAGACATTTTTCCAAAGAGGAAAAGCAGATGGCCAACAGGCACGTGAAAGATGCTCAACATTGCTAATCATCAGGGAAATGCAAATCAAAACCACAATGAGATATTACCTCACACCTGTCAGAAGGGCTATCACCAAAAAGGACACAAATAACAAATGTTGCCAAGGATGTGGAGTAAAAGGAATCATCTACACTGTTGGTGGGAATGTAAATAGGTGCAGACACTGTGGAAAACAGTATGGAGGTTTCTCAAAAAACTAAAAATAGAACTACTACATGACCCAGCAATTCCACTCCTGGGTATATATCCAAAAACAACAAAAACACTAATTTGGAAAGATATATGCACCCCAATGTTCATAGCAGCATTATTTATAATTACCAAGATATGGAAGCAACCTAAGTGTACACCAACAGAAGAATGGTTAAAGAAGAGGTGCCATACACACACACACACACACACACACACACACACACACACACATGCGTGCTATGGAATATTACTCAGCCATCAAAAATAATGAAATTTTGCCATTTGCAACAACATAGATGGACTTGGAGGGTATTATGCTAAGTGAAAGAAGTCAGACAATGATATCACTTACATGAGGAATCTAAAAAATACAAAACACTAGTGAATATAACAAAAAAGAAGCAGATTCACAGACATAGAGAACAGATTAGTGGTTTCCAGTGGAGGGGAGAGGCAATATGGGGTGGGGAATTAAGAAATACAAACTATTATGTATAAAATAAGCTACAAGGAAATATTGTACAACACAGGAAATACAGCCAATATTTTATAATTACTATAAATGGAGTATAACGTTTAAAATTGTGAATCACTATATTGTACACCTGAAACATATAATATTGTACATCAACTATACTTAAATAAAAACATAAAACAAAATATAAGAGAATACAAAAAAGAAAAGAAATACCCCTATTTCAACTACATGACAAGGTAAACAGCAAGTCAATGGATAGTTCTATTTCAGATAGTTTAAATAACTACTACTAATCTAGTTTTAACAGAAATGTTGATATTGATTACTATTAAATATTAAACAATAAATATTATTCAGTCTGTCAACTAATTTCTCTCTAACTTAGGCTTCTGATATGTATAGCTATCATAATACTCTTGAAGCAATAGGAATGTAGACCAGGTTACAAAATACCAGAATCTATGCTCATTGATCATTCTCTTCACTAATGTGGTGAATTATTTTATAAAATTATATGTTCCTGAGAGAATATAGCATGCACTATTCTAAATTCAAAGAACACTATGATGATTTAATCTATAATAGTTTCCTAAGTCTTCTTCACAGGCCATTGTATTTCAGTTCACATCTTATTACTGTCAGGTGGATTGATGACATGATCAAATATGGTTTGCTAAAATAAGTCTCCAGAAAAAAACTGTGCTCATGAAATCTCTAAATTATTAGTTAAAGTTACATATTTAAAACAATGCATTCATGGACTTCCCTGGTGACATGGTGGTTAAGGATCCACCTGCCAATGCAGGGGACACTAGTTTGATCCCTGGTCTGGGAGGATCCCACATGCTGTAGAGCAACTAAGCCCATGCACTGCAACTACTGAGCGTGAGCTCTAGAGCCTGCAAGCCACAACTATTGAGCTCACGTGCTGCAACTACTGAAGCCCGTGCACCTAGAATCCCATGCTCCACAACAAAAGAAGCCCGTGCACACCCCGTTCGCTACAACTAGAGAATGTCCACATGCAGCAATGAAGACCCAACACAGCTAAAAGAATAAATAATTTTTAAAAATGCGTGCAGTTTTGTTTCTCTATCTTTCTACTTGTATAAAACTCAGTTTAGTATTATTCGAGAAGGAAAGTCCTTGAAAATTTACAATCATTAATGCAGTAATACACATATCATGTTATAATCTATCAGAGTCAAAATTTTTCAGGTCCACTTCACTACTAATAAAATGAAATTACACTACTACTACAATTATGCACTACTACTAATGTAGCAAAATTACTAATGTAATTTCATCTCCATGATCTTCTTCAAATAGAATAGTAATGATTTTCCATTTTTTAAGATTTGGTTTAAAGTTTTTAATAAACAAAAATCTTAAAACATCATTTTAAAGAGCAAGCCTTCAATTAATATATGTTCAAAGGAATTGGAGATGTAATAAAGACAATGGCCACTAAATGATTAATGACATCTCTGGCCAGTCTTTTGAGCATCACCCACTCTGTGAGTGATATTTAATATGGTGGGAACCCTCTGATCATTGTGACTCCCCTAAAATTACACAAGCATAGAAAAAAAGAAAGAGCTCTAGGAGCTGAAACTTGTTCATAAAGTAATGTTTAAACTTTAAAAAATTATCTTCTTGTTTGTTTGAAGCCAGGTTGGAGGTATGCATGGGGAGGCTCTTGTCAAACATTTGGATATGTTTATCTTTGGTAATGGGAATGTATAAATTCTCTTCCCTGAGGTAGTCCTACCACCTTTTATAGTCACCAACAACAGATACTGGCCTATAGGTTGGAAGGGTCTCTGATATATACTGACTCAGAATAACAGAGTGTTCTTCATGATCTATTGTGCTTGTAAATACTGCACTAGCTTTTAGTTTTCCACAATTCTAAGATGTTTTTAACCTGTTATACATAGAGGGTTTAATTCACTATTCTTTCTCGTTGTAGTTTTCTTCCTGATATAATGATTCATAAGAATATATTTTATAATTTTATTTTCTTTTTCATGTATAGTCTTCCATGACCTCCCGTATTGTCATGAAAAGCTGCTGTACTTCAAGAGAGACAACAGCAGTAATTGTAAGTAGACAGGTTCTGTTTCTTTATCTGTTTATTTCCCTTGCTAACGGAAATTTAGGAAAGCTAGTGGAAGAAGGTATAGACTTCAATTTTTAGGTAATTTTACAACTGAAACATTTTTTAAGATTATAAGTACAATATTCTCTGGTTGAGATTTCCAATAGAGAAACTACATTATTTGTCACAACGTTTTATTTATTTATTTATTTTTAGCTGCATTGGGTCTTCGTTTCTGTTAGAGGGCTTTCTCTAATTGCAGCAAGCGGGGGCCACTCTTCATCGTGGTGCACAGGCCTCTCACTATCACGGCCTCTCGTTGCAGAGCACAGGCTCCAGACGTGCAGGCTCAGTAGTTGTGGCTCATGGGCCCAGTAGCTCTGCGGCACGTGGGATCTTCCCAGACCAGGGCTTGAACCCATGTCTCCTGCATTAGCAGGCAGACTCTCAACCAGTGCACCACCAGGGAAGCCCTGTTACAACGTTTTGTAAACTTTTATTTTCAAATAAATTAAAACTTAACAAAAAAGCTGCAAAAATTCCCAGGGATGCAAGGATACTTCAATATACACAAATCAATCAATGTGATATACCATATTAACAAACTGAAGAATAAAAAGCATCATTTTAATAGATGCTTTGAAAAAAGCATAGAAAAAGCTTTGGACAAAATTCAACACACATTTATGATAAAAACTCTCCAGAAAGTGGGCATGGAGGGAACCTACCTCAACATAATTAAGAGCATAGATGAAAAGCCCACAGCTAACATCATACTCAATGGTGAAAAACTGAAAGCATTTCCTCTAAGATCAGGAACAAGACACGGATGACCACTTGCACCACTATTATTCAACATAGTTTTGGAAGTCCTAGCCATGGAAGTCAGAGAAGAAAAAGAAATAAAAGGAATCCAAATTGGAAAAGAAGAAGTTAAACTGTCACTGTATGCAGATGACATGATACTATACATAGAAAATCCGAAAGATATCACCAGCAAACTACTAGAACTAATCAATGACTTTAGTAAATTCACAGGATACAAAATTAATACACAGAAATCTCTTGCATTCCTATATATTAAGAATGAAAGATCAGAAATAGAAATTAAAGAAACATTCCCATTTACTATCAATCACATCAAAAAGAATAAAATGCCTATGAATAAACCTACCTAAGGAGGTAAAAGGCCTGTACTGCAAAAACTGTAAGACACTGCTGAGAGAAATCGAAGGTGACACAAATGGAGATGACACAGAGATGGAGAGATATACCATGATCTTGGATTGGAAGAATCAATATTGTCAAAATGACTATACTACCCAAGGGAATCTACAGATTCAATGCAATCCCTATTAAATTATAAATGGCAATTTTAACAGAACTAGAACAAAAAATCTTACAATTTGTATGGAGACAAAAAAGTCCCTGAATAGTGAAAGCAATCTTGAGAAAGAAAAATGGAGCTGGTGGAATCAGGCTCCCTGACTTCAGATTATACTACAAAGCTACAGTCATCAAAACAGTATGGTACTGGCACAAAAACAGATATAGATCAGTGGAACAGGATAGAAAGCCCAGAAATAAACCCACATACCTATGGTCACCTAATCTATAAAAAAGGAGGCAAGAATATACAATGGAGAAAAGACATTCTCTTCAATAAGTGGTGCTGGGAAAGCTGTACAACTACATGTAAAATAATGAAATTAGAACATAGAACATACTATAACACCATACACAAAAATAAACTCAAAATGGATTAAAGACCTAAACATAAGACCAGACACTATAACTCTTAGAGTAAAATGTAGGCGGAACACTGTCTAACATAAACTGTACCAAGATCTTTTTTGATACACGTCCTAGAATAATGGAAATTAAAAAATAATAATAAACAAATGGGACCTAATTAAATTCAAAGCTTTTGCACAGCAAAGGAAACCATAAACAAAACAAAAAGACAATCTACAGAATGGAAGAAAATATTTGCAAATGATGCAACCGACAAAGGATTAATCTCCAAAATTTACAAACAGCTCATGCATCTCAATATCAAAAAGACAAACAACTCAATCAAAAAATGGACAGAAGACCTCAATAGACATTTCCCCAAAGAAGACATACAGATGGCAAAGAGGTATGTGTAAAGATGCTTAACATCACTAATTATTGGAAAAATGCAAATCAAAACTACAATGAGATATCACCTCACACCAGTCAGAATGACCATCATCAAAATATATGCAAACAGTAAATGCTGGAGAGAGTGTGGAGAAAAGGGAACCTTCCTACACTGTTGGTGGAAATGTAAGTTGGTACGGCCACTATGGAGAACAATATGCAGGTTCCTTAAAAGTATTAGAAATAAAGTTCACCATATGATCCAGCAATCCCACTCCTAGGCATATAACCAAAGAAAATAATAATTTAAAAAGATGCATTCACCCCAATGTTCCTTGCAGCACTATTTACAATAGCCAAGACATGGAAGCAACCTAAATGTCCCTCGACAGAGGAATGGATAAAGATTGGTAAACATATACAATGGAATATTACTCATCCATAAAAAAGAATGAAATAATGTCATTGCAGCAACATGGATGGACCTGGAGATTATCACACTAAATGATGTAAGTCAGACAGAGAAAAACAAATGTCATGTGATATCACTTGTATTTGGTGACTAAACAAAATGCTATAAATGAACTTATTTACAAAACAGGAACAAACTCATAGATTTAGAGAACGAACTTATGGTTGCCAGGGTGAAAAGGGGAGGAGGGACAGGTTGGGAGTTTTGTATTGACATGTACACACTGCTGTATTTCAAAGAGATAACCAACAGAGACCTATTGTATAGCACAGGAAACTCTGCTCAGTGTTCTATAATAACCTAAATGGGAAAAGAATTTGAAAAAGAATAGATACATATATATGTATAACTGAATCACTTTGCTGTACACCTGAAATCAACACATCATTATTAATCAACTATACTCAAATATAAAATAAAAATTAAAACAAAAACAAGCAAATGAAAACAAACAAACAAAAAGTCTTACTGTATGTTTGGAAAATTTCAAGAGACAAAATCTGTATAATTTGATTTCTTCAAAAATAAACAGATATAAAACCTGGTATATTAAGAATGTAGTGGATAGGACACTTTGACAAGAAATATGAACTCCAAATCTGATTTGGTCCAAGGCATCATCATCTCACACCTTCCAGACTGGTCTCCCCTGTCCAGACTCTACCACTTCCAAGTCCTTCGCATGGCTTCAAGTGATTCTTATAGAACACAGAACTCATTGTTTATATTGCTATCACATTTGATACTTCTCTTTTTTCTTCACTGATCACAGAAGAAAAAAATTTTTACTGTGGCATTTTAAGAAATGTATGATATGCTAACCCTCCAACATTCTTTTCCAGACCTCACCTTGAACTATCTACCCTTTCCACTCAATGCCCAGTATTCTTCTGGCACACTATAATTTGTCCTATTCCCTGAACATTCCATGCATATACTTTTATACCTCTGTACTTTCCTTAATAAAGTGCCTCAGCCAAGAATAGCCTTCTCATTTACACTTCTTAAAATTTAACTCATTACTAAAAACCCAACTTAACTGATACCTGTAATGATCTTTTTCATTATCTTCACAATTAGTATGAATCTATACTCTGTTCTCAGTGTTTTATGAACTTTTTAACAGAAATCTTCACCTTATGCCTAATATAATTTAGTTATATACTAATATGTTTTTCATTGACTAGATTATAATATCCCCAAGAACACAAGTTATACCTTAGCTGCCTTTGTATCTTCACTGTCTAGTCCCCTGGTACATAGAAGATGCTTCAGTTGTCTTGATAAGTCCAGAAAACTGGCTGTAGAGAAGCACAATGTGCAACATTATAGAAAGAAACCATTCATTCTTCATTGTGCTAAGATGACAAGAATCCAGTTTTTTAACTTATTCACATTTATATAGCCATTCATTTGTCAATTATCAAGTATGAGTTTCCATTTTGTCTTGTAGTAATTGCACATCTATGTATTTCACAAAGACTTCTTGGCAATGCAAGGTTTTGCCTTATATATCTTATTTGTATTGGAAATGCACGCATCTGAATGGTAGAGACTAAAATCTCACTACCAACAGACTCGCTTCAAAAGCCTGACCATTATAAAGTTTTCTAACCTTTTAAAGTGCCCTTGACTTGGCTATCATCACATGTTGCTCCAGAGTATCAGCTATCTATATCAATCCCTACAGTTTTAGCCACTTTTTATCTCACTTCCAAGTCTTGCTTGATTCCCCAAGGGAGACATTCTGTGATATCTTTATTTTATTTTAATTTCATGTTTATGAAAATAGGAAGCATCATGGGTGAGCAGTGAAATAACTACACTGTGCCATATCAGAAAAGACTAAACACTTTCACCAATTTGCCCCTTACTTATCTCCTATAACCTTCAAATAATCCTACCCCTACACCAATTTTGTTGCTGGGCTAGGAGGTTTTAAAACGGAAGTTGTCTCCCAGTAGAACAGAGAACCTAGACTAAAAAAAATTATTCTGGAGCCTTAACTCTGCATCTTCCTCAAAGCTGGGTCAAGAACACCAGTGTCAAATATGGATGTATGCTTGATTTCATCTAAGAAACTCTCATTCAGAAGAAAGTAGGTGGATAATTATACCCCATAATATCTTGGAGAAATTCCTCATTGAATTAAATATTAATGAAAAAGCTTCTGGCCCTGAATAACATAACTGTGTTAAAATATCTAACACAAAAATATCTCTAGATATCCTTTGTAGATTTCTGTAGAGGATTGCCAATAAGTAAATATAGTACTTCTGTTCAAAAGAGTATTTTGGAGATTTTCCAA
Organism: Lipotes vexillifer; assembly: GCF_000442215.2. Lineage (NCBI taxonomy): Eukaryota > Metazoa > Chordata > Mammalia > Artiodactyla > Lipotidae > Lipotes > Lipotes vexillifer. Next base: position 4,394,619 of record NW_006781519.1, on the reverse strand, counting down.
TAAGTGGATTCTGCTGTACACCTGAAACAATTCCATAGCTAGTTTAAATAGACTGCAGATTCAGTACTGATTTATAGTAACCATATATTGGAGTTTTATAAGTGTGTATGTTCTTTAAATGGATATATGTGCTGAGTAAATACTGTTTTTATTAAACAATCCAGGGTTTTATAGAAATATTTATGGACAAAAATTGCACACTGATGCTTCTTTTTCAAGAGAATTTCAGAATTTATCAGTGAATTTTACCAGCTTTAAGGAAGAATTCTCTATGACTGAATACCTCCAAAGTCATAACTTAAATTAATAGAAAAAATATTCATAACTGTATTTTCATTAACTGCCATTTCTCAGAGATTCAGAGAATAGAGAATATTATAAAGATTTCCCCCAAAGTTCTAATAATTAAATGTTACATTTGTTTCATCAGAGGATAGTTGCTACTTGAAAATTTGCTCTCAGAACAGCTGTAAGACCATTGTACACTTCAGTGAAAAGAGCTCTTGATCAAGAATCAATGTCCACCATAGCATCAGTTTGGGAAGGTAAGAGTACTTCATACTTATAAATACTGGGCCTATTTACCAACATATTTCCTCTAATTTTCAAACTGTTGAAATTCTAATACAAATGAAAAATACATTATTTTTAAGTTCACTATGATGATAACCAGCTCTCATTCAGGATATGCTTGATATAAGATCCAAGCTCAACATTGTTTAAAGATAGACAAGAAGTAATGAGCTGTGTGCTGTGGAAGTTAGAAGCTATATCCTACTCATCTTTGTATGTACCACATACTAACACAGTGCTTTGCATCGAGCAGGTAGCTAATAATCATTCATATGAAAGAAAAGAGAGAAGGAGTAGGGGAGGGAAGTTATAATAATAGTGCCTACCATTTATTAATAGATTATTCTGTACCAGGAAGTATGCTATTTACTTCATTTTCATTTCTTATTTATTGCTCACAATAATCCTGAGAAAGACAAAAGGAAGAATAGAAGAATAGAGAATAAAAAACATTTGTTTATGAGATGGAATAATATTTTATCAGCTAGAACCATGTTACTAGCCTGCATCAGATATTAAATAAGGGTAAGGGATTAAGAGACAAAAACTACTATGGATAAAATAAATAAGAAACAAGGGTATATTGTACAGCACAGGGAAATACAGCCATTATTTATACTCCATAACTTTAAATTGAGTGTAATCTATAATAATATTGAATCATTAGGTTTTACACCTGAAAATAATATATTATAAATCAACATATATCAATTTTTAAAAATTATAAATACAAATAAATACAATTTATAATTTAACTTGATTTTAAAAAAGCAATAATGATAAAAAAATCAGAAGGCTGAGTGAAAGACAGTTTAGTGGAATATTCTTTTCAGTCTACATAATCTTAAATATTCTTACAATTTTGGGGTAGTTTATTAATGAGTTAATATTTGTGCATAGAAGACCAAATTTATACCAACAATAATAAGCTAAAAAGTACAAAATATAATTATTCTGCTTGTCTTTCCTCAAATCTTGTTTTTCAGAAGAATATATTATTGATCACAATATAATCCATGGAAAATCTTTCTATGAGGTAACATTGTTCTAATAAAATAGAACTCTAGTAGCACCAAAGCCAGGGTGGTATAATGGTCCCACCATATACATACCCCCTTCAAATATAGACCCTCAACTTATTTAAATAGAGTAACAATGATAGCTGATGCCAAATGGGGTTTCCTTTCTAAAGAAGTTTGGGTAGCCTATCTTAAAGTCCTCTGAAGCTACTAATGAAACTTTAGCTTTCATAAAATACAGGCTGGTACATATTAAAATGTACTAGCACTGAGTTTCAGAGAACAGGCCGTAATTTCCAAGAACATCAAAGGTTTTCTTTAAAAAAAAAAAAAAAAAAAAGAGAATTTCCAAAAAACATCAAGGTTTTTTTTAAAAAAAAAAAAAAAAAAAAGAGTTCAATAAACTCCTGAGGGTTTGGCCATCATATCTCAATGCAAGGCCCAACTATTTAAATTAGTATCTATTTGATTAACATGTTTGAATCATCTAGTTAAGTCATTGGAATGCAATTGGAATATTAACCTTGACATTGTATGATTAGATGAAAACTTAGTTTTGTGGTGTATGCAAACGAATGTCTGTATTGATTTCATTTTCTAAATGTATGAGCATTTCCACTTGAAACTTTTAATCAATTTACTGATTAACATAAATCTTTGATTTAATATCATTTGCACCCTAGCAATACAATTGTATTAGCAAATATCAGTTATCTAAGTTAAATTCTTGGGTTAGAAAAGTGGAATATAAAAATAATTAAGTTTAGCTTTCTCATATGTAAGCTGTGATGTTCAATAATTAGACATTTTATGCTTTCATGATTCAAAAGAATAAAAATATTTTGCCAGACAAATCCTTTAAATTCTTTAAATTTAATATTAATTTTTCATAAACACGTTTTATAGGACCAACTAATGTAAGTTGATGATTTTGCCTTTTTTTAACATCTTTATTGGAGTATAATTGCTTTACAATGGTGTGTTAGTTTCTGCTGTATAACAAAGCAAATCAGCTATACATATACATATATCCCTATATCTCCTCCCTCTTGCATCTCCCTCCCACCCTCCCAATCCTACCCCTCTAGGTGGTCAAAAAGCACGGAGCTGATCTCCCTGTGTTATGTGGTGGCTTCCCACTATCTATTTTACATTTGGTAGTGTATATATGTACATGTCACTCTCTCATTTCATCCCAGCTTACCCTTGTGCCTCCCCGTGTCCTCAACTCCATTTTCTATGCCTGCATCTTACTTTCTGTCTTGCCCCTAAGTTCTTTTTTTTTTTTTTTTGCGGTATGTTGGCCTCTCACTGTTCTGGCCTCTCCCGTTGCGAAGCACAGGCTCTGGACGTGCAGGCTCAGCAGCCATAGCTCACAGGCCCAGCTGCTCTGTGGCATGTGGGATCTTCCCAGACCGGGATACGAACCCATGTCCCCTGCATCGGCAGGCAGACTCTCAACCACTGCGCCACCAGGGAAGCCCGCCCCTAGGTTCTTGAGAGGCTTTTTTTTTTTTTAAGATTCCATATATATTTGTTAGCATATGGTATTTGTTTTTCTCTTTCTGACTTAATTCACTCTGTATGACAGATTCCAGGTCAATCCACCTCACTACAAATAACTCAGTTTCGTTTTTTTTTATGCCTGAGTAATATCCCATTGTATATATGTGCCACATATTCTTTATCCATTCATCTGTTGATGGACGTGCCCTGGGTATTATAAATAGAGCTTCAGTGAATATTGTGGTATATGATAATTTGTGAATTATGGTTTTCTCAGGGTATATGCCCAGTAGTGGGAATGCAAGGTCGCATGGTAGTTCTATTTGTAGTTTTTTAAGGAACCTCCATACTGTTCTCCACATTGGCTATATCAATTTTACATTCCCACCAACAGTGTAAGAGGGTTCCCTTTTCTCTGCACCCTCTCCAGTATTTATTGTTTGCAGATATTTTCATGATGGCCATTCTGATTGGTGTGAGGTGATGCCTAATTGTAGTTTTCATTTGCATTTCTCTAGTGATTAGTGATGTTGATCATCATTTCATGTGTTTGTTGACAATCTGTATATCTTTGGAGAAATGTCTATTTAGATCTTCTGCCCATTTATGGATTGGATTGTTTGTTGTTTTGATATTGAGCTGCATGAGCTGCTTGTAAATTTTGGAGATTAATACTTTGTCAGTTGCTTCAGTGGGATGTTAAAGTCCTCTACTATGATTGTGTTACTGTCATTTTCTCCTTTTGTGGCTGTTAGCATTTGCCTTATGTATTGAGGTGCTCCTATATTGGGTGCATAAATATTTACAATTGCTATATTTTCTTCTTGGATTGATCCCTTGATCATTATGGAGTGTCCTTCTTTGTCTCTTATAGCAGTCTTTATTTTAAAGTCTATTTTGTCTGATATTAGTATTGTTACTCCAGCTTTCTTTTGATTTCCATTTGTATGGGATATCTTTTTCCATCCCCTCACTTTCAGTCTGTATGTGTCCCTAGGTCTGAAGTGAGTCTCTTATAGACAGCATATATATGGGTCTTGCTTTTGTATCCATTCAGCCAATCTATGTCTTTTGGTTGGGGCATTTAATCCATTTATATTTAAGGTAATTATCAATATGTATGTTCCTATTACCATTTTCTTAATTGTTTTGGGTTTGTTATTGTAGGCCTTTTCCTTTTCTTGTGTTTCCTGCCTAGAGAAGTTCCTTTAACATTTGTTGTAAAGTTGGTTTGGTGGTGCTGAAGTCTTTTAGCTTTTACTTGTCTATAAACATTTTGATATTTCCATCAAATCTGAATGATATCCTTGTTGGATAGTGTAATATTGGTTGTAAGTTTTTCCCTATCCTCACTTTAAATATGTCCTGCTACTCCCTTCTGTCTTGCAGAGTTTCTGCTGAAAGATCAGCTGTTTACCTTATGAGTATTCCCTTGTATGTTATTTTTTGCTTTTCCCTTGCTGCTTTTAATATTTTTTCTTTGTATTTAACTTTTGATAGTTTGATTAATATGTTTCTTGGCATGTTTCTCCTTGGATTTATCCTGATGGGACTCTCTGGGCTTCCTGAACTTGACTGACTATTTTGTTTCCCATATTAGGGAAGTTTTCAACTATAATCTCTTCAATTATTTTCTCAGTCCCTTTCTTTTTCTCTTTTTCACCTGGGACCCCTATAATTCGAATGTTATTGCATTTAATGTTGTCCCAGAGGTCTCTGAGACTGTTCTTAATTCTTTTCATTCTTTATTCTTTATTCTGCTCTGTGGTAGTTATTTCCACTCTTTGATCTTCCAGGTCACTTATCCATTATTTGGCCACAGTTATTCTGCTCTTGATTCCTTCTAGAGACTTTTAAATTTCATTTATTGTGTTGTTCATCATTGTTTGTTTGCTCTTTAGTTCTTCTAGGTCCTTGCTAAACGTTTCTTGTTTTTGTCCATTCTATTTCCAAGATTTTGTATCATCTTTACTATCATTACTCTGAATTCTTTTTTCAGATAGACTGCCTCTTTCCTCTTCATTTGTTTGGTCTGGTGGCTTTCTACCTTGCTTCTTCATCTGGTGTATATTTCTCTGTCTTCTCATTTTGCTTAACTTACTATGTTTGGGGACTTCTTTTCGCAGGCTGCATGTTCGGAGATCCCATTGTTTTTGGTGTCTGCCCCCAGTGCCTAAGGTTGGTTCAGTGGGTTATAATCACTCTTTCTTTCAGTTAGCTCAAAGCTTTGTAATGCTCTGGTTACTGGCTTTCACTACAGTGGCAGTGCCTCATCCGCTTCTCCTCCTCAGCTGCTACACTCTTTGGTGCTCCATCTTCTGAGTCTCCCTGTGAACACACTGGGCAACTGTTACAAGCAGGGTAGGGGCAAGGGGTGCGGGGGCCAGCAGGAGACGGTGGGAGGCTAAGCCAAAGCTTTCTACTCTTCACACAAGCCCTCCCCAGTTACTGAGCATGCCCAGCGGCCCAGCTTTGCCCTAGGAGGACTTTCCAAGAGTGCACGCAGCAGTTCTGGGTTTTCATGGCCAATGTTGTTGCCTTTTAATACAATTTTGAGAAACCAAAAAGGCATTTCTCCCATCATTTTAAAACTCAATTCTTCAAATAATTGAGTGCAAATTTAAAATTGATAAAATTTGAATGCTCTTGAAATTGTTTAGTATGGCTATTTAAAAGTGAGAATAGAGAATATTGACTTCTTTAAACATAGGAGATCACTAAATTTTCTCATCCTCTCCAAACTCATAGTCTACATAATATTTCCAAACATGTGACCCACAAAGTCTCTGTCCACCTAAATATATTTATGTATAGGGAGCTGAAGATGTTTAAAATAAGGTAGTATATGAACATGACACATTAGCAATCATACAGGAAAATCCTGCTTGGTAAAAATAATATATATATATATATATATATATATATATATATATATATATATATATATATATATGACTCCAGAGGACAGAATTAAATTGTGAGTTCATGTACATCATTAAAATGTACTCATAGTTTTTTTTTGTTTTTTGTTTTTGTTTTTGTTTTTTTACATCTTTATTGGAACATAATTGCTTTACAGTGGTGTGTTATTTTCTGCTTTATAACAGAGTGAATCAGTTATACATATATATGTTCCCATATCTCTTCCCTCTTGTGTCTCCCTCCCTCCCACTCTCCCTATCACACCCCTGTACGTGGTCACAAAGCACCGAGCTGGTCTCCCTGTGCTATGCGGCTGCTTCCCACTAGCTTTCTATTTTATGTTTGGTAGTGTATATATGTCCATGCACTCTCACGCTTTGTCACAGCTTACTCTGCCCCGTCCCCATATCCTCAAGTCCATTCTCTAGTGGGTCCATGCCTTTATTCCTGTCTTACCCCTAGGTTCTGCATGGCATTTTTTTTTCTTAAATTGCATATATATGTGTTAGCATATAGTATTTGTCTTTCACTTTCTGACTTACTTCACTGTGTATAACACACTCTAGGTCCATCTACCTCATTACAAATAGGTCAAATTTGTTTATTTTTTGGCTGAGTAATATTCCATTGTATATATGTGCCACATCTGCTTTATCCATTCATCTGATGATGGACACTTAGGTTGTTTCCATCTCCAGGCTATTGTAAATAGAACAGCAATGAACATTTTGGTACATGCCTCTTTTTGAATTGTGGTTTTCTCAGGGTATATGCCCAGTAATGGGATTGCTGGGTCATATGGTAGTTCTACTTGTAGTATTTTAAGGAACATCCATACTGTTCTCCATAGTGCTGTATCAATTCACATTCCCACCAGCAGTGCAAGAGTGTTCCCTTTTCTCCACACCATCTCCAGCATTTACTGTTTCTAGATTTTTTGATGATGGCCATTCTGACTGGTGTGAGATGATATCTCATTGTAGTTTTGATTTGCATTTCTCTAATGGTTAACGATGTTGAGCATTCTTTCATGTGTTTGTTGGCAGTCTGTATATCTTCTTTGGAGAAATGTCTATTTAGATCTTCTGCCCATTTTTGGATTGGGTTATTTGTTTTCTTGTTATTCAGCTGCATGTAAATTTTGGAGATTAATCCTTTGTCAGCTGCTTCATTTGCAAATATTTTCTCCCATTCTGAGAGTTGTCTTTTGGTCTTGTTTATGGTTTCCTTGGCTATGCAAAAGTTTTGAAGTTTCATTAGGTCCTATTTGTTTAATTTTGGTTTATTTCCATTTTTCTAGGAGGTGGGTCAAAAAGGACCTTGCAGTGATTTATGTCATAGTGTGTTCTGCCTATGTTTTCCTCTAAGAGTTTGATAGTTTCTGGCCTTACATTTTGGTCTTTAATCCATTTTAAGCTTATTTTTGTGAATGGTGTCAGGGAGTGATCTAACCTCATACTTTTACATGTACCTGTCCAGTTTTCCCAACACCACTTATTGAAGAGGCTGTCCTTTCTCCACTGTACATTCTTGCCTCCTTTATCAAAGATAAGATGACCATATGTGTCTGGGTTTATCTCTGGGCTTTCTATCCTGTTCCATTTTTCTATCTTTCTTTTTTTGTGCCAGTGCCATACTGTCTTGATTACTGTAGCTTTGTAGTATAGTCTGAAGTCAGGGAGCCTGATTCCTCCAGCTCCGTTTTTTGTTCTCAAGTTTGCTTTGGATATTCGGCGTCTTTTGTGTTTCCATACAAATTGTGAAATTTTTTTGTTCTAGTTCTGTGAAAAATGCCAGTGGTAGTTTGATAGGGATTGCATTGAATCTATAGATTGCTTTGGGTAGTAGAGTCATTTTCACAATATTGATTCTTCCAATTCAAGAACGTGGTATATCTCTCCATCAATCTGTATCGTATTTAATTTGTTTCATCAGTGTCTTATAATTTTCTACATACAGCTCTTTTGTATCCTTAGGTAGGTTTATTCCTCGATATTTTATTCTTTTTGTTGCAATGTAATTGGGAGTGTTTTCTTGATTTCACTTTCAGATTTTTCATCATTAGTGTATAGGAATGCCAGAGATTTCTGTGCCTTAATTTTGTAACCTGCTACTTTACCAAATTCATTGATTAGCTCTAGTAGTTTTCTGGTAGCATCTTTAGGATTCTCTATGTATAGTATCATGTCATCTGCAAACAGGGACAGCTTTACTTCTTTTTTCCAATTTGGATTCCTTTTATTTCCTTTTCTTCTCTGATTGCTGTGGCTAAAACTACCAAAGCCATGTTGAATAAGAGTGGTGAGAGTGGGAAACCTTGTCGTGTTCCTAATCTTAGTGGAAATGCTTTCTGTTTTTCAACATTGAGGATGATGTTGGCTGTGTGTTTGTCATATATGGGCTTTATTATGTTGAGGAAAGTTCCCTCTATGCCTACTTTCTGCAGGGTTTTTATCATAAATGGGTGTTGAATTTTGTCAAAAGCATTGTCTGCATCTATTGAGATGATCATATGTTTTTTCTTCTTCAGTTTGTTAATATAGTGTATCACGTTGACTGATCTGCATATATTGAAGATTCCTTGCATTCCTGGAATAAACCCCACTTGATCATGGTGTATCATCCTTTTAATGTGCTGTTGGATTCTGTTCGCTAGTATTTTATTGAGGATTTTTGCATCTATGTTCATCAGTGATATTTGCCTGTAGTTTTCTTTCTTTGTGACATCCTTGTCTGGTTTTGGTGTCAAGGTGATGGGGCCTCATAGAATGAGTTTGGGAGTGTTCCTCCCTCTTCTATATTTTGGAAGAGTTTGAGAAGGATAGGTGTTAGCTTTTCTCTAAATATTTCAAAAGTTTGCCTGTGAAGCCATCTTGTCCCGGGCTTTGGTTTTCTGGAAGATTTTTAATCACAGTTTCCTTTTCAGTGCTTGTGATTGGTCTGTTCATATTTTTATTTCTTCCTCATTCAGTATTCGCAGGTTGTGCATTTCTGAGTATTTTTCCAATTCTCCCAGGTTGTCCATTACATTGGCATGGAGTTGCTTTTAGTAATCTCTCCTGATCTCTTGTATTTCTGCAGTCTCAGTTGTTACTTCTCCTTTTTCATTTTTAATTCTATTGATTTGAGTCTTTTCCCTTTTTTTCTTGATGAGACTGGCTAATGGTTTACCAATTTTGTTTATCTTCTCAAAGAATCAGCTTTTAGTTTTATTAATCTTTGTTATCGTTTCCCTCATTTCTTTTTCATTTATTTCTGATCTGATATTTATGATTTCTTTCCTTCTGCTAACTCTGGGGTTTTTTTGTTCTTCTTTCTCTAATTGCTTGAGGTGCAAGGTGGGGTTGTTTATTCGAGATGTTTCCTGCTTCTTAATGTGGGCTTGTATTGCTATAACCTTCCCTCTTAGAACTGCTTTTGCTGCATCCCATAGGTTTTGGGTCGTTGTATCTCCATTGTCATTTGTTTCTAGGTATTTTTTAATTTCCTCTTTGATTTCTTCAGTGATCACTTCGTTATTAATTAGTGTATTGTTTAGCCTCCATGTGTTTGTATTTTTTACAGCTCTTTTCCTATAATTGATATCTAGTCTCATGGCGTTGTGGTCGGAAAAGATACTTGATACAATTTCAATTTTCTTAAATTTACCAAGGCTTGATTTGTGACCCAAGGTATGATCTATCCTGGAGAATGTTCCATGAGCACTTGAGAAAAATGTGTATTCTGTTGTTTTTGGATGGAGTGTCCTATAAATATCAATTAAGTCCATCTTGTTTAATGTATCATTTAAAGCTTGTGTCTCCTTATTTATTTTCATTTTGGATGATCTGTCCATTGGTGAAAGTGGGATGTTGAAGTCCCCTACTATGAATGTGTTACTGTCGATTTCCCCTTTTATGGCTGTTAGTATTTGCCTTATGTATTGAGGTGCTCCTATGTTGGATGCATAAATATTTACAATTGTTATATCTTATTCTTGAATCAATCCCTTGATCATTATGTAGTGTCCTTTTTTGTCTCTTCTAATAGTCTTTATTTTAATATCTATTTTGTCTGATATGAGAATTGCTACTGCAGCTTTCTTTTGGTTTCCATTTGCTTGGAATATATTTTTCCATTCCCTTACTTTCAGTCTGTATGTGTCTCTAGGTCTGAAGTGGGTCTCTTGTAGTTAACATATATATTGGTCTTGTTTTTGTATCCATTCAGCCAATCTGTGTCTGTCGGTGGGAGCATTTAGTCTTTGAAATTTAAGTTAATTATCAATATGTATATTCCTATTCCAATTTTCTTAATTGTTATGGGTTTGTTATTGTAGGTCTTTTCCTTCTCTTGTGTGTCTTGCCTAGAGAAGTCCCTTTTGCATTTGTTGTAAAGCTGGTTTGGTGGTGCTGAACTCTCTCAGCTTTTGCTTGTCTCTAAAGATTTTAATTTCTCCATCAAATCTGAATGAGATCTTTGCTGGGTAGAGTAATTTTGGTTGCTGGTTTTTCTCCTTCAGCACTTTAAATATGTCCTGCCAGTCCCTTATGGCTTGCAGAATTTCTGCTGAAAGATCAGCTGTTAACTTTATGGGGATTCCCTTGTGTGTTATTTGTTGTTTTTCTCTTGCTGCTTTTAATATGCTTTCTTTGTATTTAATTTTTGACAGTTTGATTAATATGTGTCTTGGCATATTTCTCTTTGGATTTATCCTCTACCGGAGTCACTGTGCCTCCTGGACTTGACTGACTCTATAGCCTTTCCCGTATTAGGGAAGTTTTCAACTATAACCTCTTCAAATATTTCCTCAGTCCCTTTCTTTTTCTCTTCCTCTGCAACCCCTATAATTCGAATGTTGGTGCATTTAATGTTGTCCCAGATGTCTCTGAGACTGTCCTCAGTTGTTTTCATTCTTTTTTCTTTAGTCTGCTCTGTAGTAGTTATTTCCACTATTTTATCTTCCAGGTCACATATCCCTTCTTCTGCCTCAGTTATTCTGCTATTGATCCCTTGTAGTGTATTTTTAACATCATTTATTGTGTTGTTCATCGTTGCTTGTTTCTTCTTTAGTTCTTCTAGGTCCTTGTTAAATGTTTATTGCATTTTGTCTGTTCTATTTCCAAGATGTTGTATCATCTTTACTATCATTATTCTGAATTCTTTTTCAGGTAGACTTCCTATTTCCTTTTCATTTGTTATGTGTGCTGGGTTTTTATATTGCTCCTTCATCTGCAGTGTGTTTTTCTGTCTTCTCATTTTGCTTATGTTACTGTTTTTAGGGTCTCCTTTTTGCAGGCTGCAGGTTCGTAGTTCCCGTTGTTTTTAGTATCTGTCCCCAGTGGTTAAATTTGGTTCAGTGCATTGTGTAGGCTTCCTGGTGGACGGGACTAGTGCCTGTGTTCTGGTGGATGAGGCTGTATCTTGTCTTTCTGGTGGGCATGTCCACGTCCAGTGGTGTGTTTTGGGGTGTCTGTGGACTTATTATGATTTTACACAACCTCTTTTCTAATGGGTGGTGTTGTGTTCCTGTCTTGCTAGTTGTTTGGCATAGGGTGTCCAGCACTCTAGCTTGCTGGTCATTGAGTGAAGCTGTGTGCTGTTGTTGAGATGGAGATCTCTGGGCGATTTTCGCCATTTGATGATATGTGGAGCTGGTAGGTCTCTTGTGGACCTGTGTCCTGAAGTTGGCTCTCCCACCTCAGACACACAGCACTGACTCCTGGGTGCAGCACCAATACCCTTTCATCCACATGGCTCAGAATAAAAGGGAGAAAAAGTAGTAAGAAAGAAAGAAAGGATGGAAGCGGGGAGAGAGGGAGGGATGGAGGGAGGAAAGATAGAAGGAAGGTAGGAGGGAAGGAAGGAAATAAGGAAAGAAAGGAAGGAAGAAAGCAAGGATGGAAGGCAGGAGGGAGGCAGGGAGGGAGAAAGGATAGAAGGAAGGAAGGAAATAAAGAAAGAAGGAAGATAAAATAAAATAAAATCAAGTAAGATAAAAGAAAATAACATTATTAAAATAAAAAATAATTTTTAAGAAAAAAAATTCTTTAAAGGAAAAAAAAAAGGACAGATACAACCCTAGGACTAATGGTGGAAGCAATGCTATGCAGACGAAATCTCACACAAAAGTATACACATACACACTCACAAAAAGAGGAAAAGGGGGAAAAAAATCATAAATCTTGCTCTCAAAATCCACCTTCTCAATTTAGGATGATTCGTTGTCTATTCATGTATTCCACAGATGCAAGGTACATCAAGTTGATTGTGGAGCTTTAATCCACTCCTTCTGAGGCTGCTGGGAGGTATTTCCCTTTCTCTTCTTTGTTCTCACAGCTCCGGGGGCTCAGCTTTGGATATGGCCTCACCTTTGCCTGTAGGTCGACAGAGGGCGTCTGTTCTTTGCTCAGACAATACAGGGTTAAAGGAGCAGCTGCTTAGGGGACTCTAGCTCACTCAGGCGCAGGGGAGGGACTGGTACTGAGTGCAGGGCGAGCCTGGGGTGGCGGAGGCCGGCGTGACTTTGCACCAGTCTGAGGCGTGCCTTGCATTCTCACAGGGAATTTGTCCCTGGATCCCGGGACCCTGGCAGTGGCGGGCTGCACAGCCTCCCTGGAAGAGCAGTGTGGATAGTGACCTGTGCTTGCACATAGGCTTCTTGGTGGTGGCAGCAGCAGCCTTAGTGTCTCATGCTTGTCTCTGGCATCTGCACTTTTAGCTGCAGCTCGCGCCCGTCTCTGGAGCTCCTTTAAACAGTGCTCTTAATTCCCTCTCCTCGGGCACCAGGAAACAAAGAGGGAAGAAAAAGTCTTTTGCCTCTTCAGCAGGTCCAGAATTTTCCCCAGACTCCCTCCTGGATAGCGCTGGTGCACTAACCCCCTGAAGGCTGTGTTCATGCTGCCAACCCCAGTCCTCTCCCTGCATTCCGACCAAAGCCCAAGCCTCAGCTCTCAGCCCCGCCCGCCCCGGTGGGTGAGCAGACAAACCTCTCGGGCTGGTGAGTGCTGGTCGGCACCGATCCTCTGTGCAGCAATCTCTCTTCTTTGCCTTCTGCACCCTTGTTGCTGTGCTCTCCTCCGCGGCTCCAAAGATTTCCCCCTCCACCACCTGCAGTCTAGTGTGTGGAAACCTTTCCTCCTTCACAGCTCCCTCCCTCTGGTGCAGGTCCCATCCCTATCCTTTTGTCTCTGTTTATTCTTTTTTCTTTTGCCCTACCCAGGTATGTGGGGACTTTCTTGCCTTTTGGGAGGTCTGAGGTCTTCTGCCAGGGTTCAGTAGGTGTTCTGTAGGAGTTGTTCCATGTGTAGATGTATTTCTGTTGTATCTGTGGGGATGAAGGTGATCTTTGTGTCTTACTCTTCTACCATCTTCCCCTCGTCTCCTACTCATAGTTTTTAACTTTCATAAGATACAGGATTCTTGGAATTCTAATGGAACAATAGAATGAAAGACCTTGATGCTACCTTTAAAGTACATTTAAAATTCTTAGGCTCTGGATGTTAGTAGTAATTTAAAAGTTATTATATTTGTATTTATTTTTTTCATCCCACATCTTTCCAAAACAGATATGAAGCAGCTTACACTAAAAGATTTAAATAAAGTAAAAAAATGTATTTTGTGTTGACTTGTCAATTTCTTGATTTTAGCACAGTAAGAATTAAGTTTTCTAACAAATGTTACAACACTTTTTTTTGTTTTTGTTTTTGTTTTTGTTTATTGCGATATGCGGGCCTCTCACTGTTGTGGCCTCTCCCATTACGGAGCACATGCTCCGGTCACGCAGGCTGAGCAGCCATGGCTCACGGGCCAAGCTGCTCCACAGCATGTGGGATCTTCCCGGATTGGGGCACAATCCCACGTCCCCTGCATCGGCAGGCGGACTCTCAACCACTGCACCACCAGGGAAGCCCTACAACAGTTTTGAAAAGCATTATTTTGCTCTATATCACTTATAATTCTTTATAATGTATTTTTAAAGTTTAAAAATATAATGCTAATTTAACAATAAATGAAGTAGTTACTTCTTTAACACTAATTTTCTTTTTTAATTTTTATTTTAATATTTGTATATGTGGGATTTTATTTTATGTATTGGTCTCAATATTTCAGCATGAAGTTAAACAATTCATAGGTCTGTTCAGAATCTCTTACACAAGTTATGGAGCATATGAACCTATCAAAATCTGGCGGATCCCATTAGACAATGATTCATATTTGTTGTTGTCACCTATTAGAATGTAAATTCCATCAAAGCAGGGGTTTGATGTTTGGGCTCATTGCTGGATGCCTAATGCATAGAAAAGTGAACAAGTGTTTCTAGTTCCTCATCCATTACTATATTATCAATAATAGAGCAGCAAGAGTGATCCTTTTAAAACATAAATCATATCATGTACCAAAAATAATTCTAGTGATGTCCCAGTTCACTCAGAGTAAAATACAAGGCTTTTTAATGGGATAAGGCAAAATACAGATTGCTTCCCTCAACCCTTACCTCCTTAATCTCAAATTCCACTGGTTTTCCTCTTGCTCACTCTTCTCCAGCCATAAAGACTTTATTGTTTCTTAGATCACAATAAGCACACTACTTCCTCAGCGATTTTGAACTTCTTATTTCCACAGTTCAGAACACTCTTCCCCCAATAGATTCATTTCTTCCCTCTCACGTTCTTTAAGCCTTAGGTCAAAAGTTACCTTGTCAGTAAAGCTTTCCTTCAGTACCCAATCTAAAACTGCATCACTCTAGCATCCCCACTCCTTCACCTTCTACTGGTGCTCTATATTCCCCTCCCTAGCTTTATTTTTCTCCATCATGATCTGATAGACATTTAATTTATTTATTTATTGTCTTTCTTCTCCATTATAATGTAATTTCCACAAGGGCAGGGCTTTTGTCTGTTTTGTTCACTGCTGTATGTCTAGTTATTGAGAACAGTGTATGGTATATATTAAACACTTATTATAATAACTGTTGAATCAATAAATGAGTGAAAAATTAACAAACACCCAGGGAGTTTCCTATTTATACATCTTCTAGGCTTACAATAACACTTATTTTTCAAGTATAGCATTTTGTTTTGGGAAAAAGCTGTGAAATCATAGCTTAGTTGGTAACAATGCCAAATTTTTCCAATTAAAAGTCATAGGAAGTTGGAAAAGTCACAAAACTTATTTGTTCTTCAGTGTGCTCATTTATAAATAATAATAACCTCAGAGATAGATGTGAGATTTAAATAAAGATATGTGTGTTTGCTTGTCAGTGTGCATGTGTGTGTGTGTGTGTGTGTGTGTGTGTGTGTGTGTGTGTATGTCTATGTGGTATGTGTGTAGAATGCTTGGCATTGAACTCAGCAACTACAACCTGTTCTTAATGAATATATTTATCATTATTATTTTAAAACAAGTTTTCATGTTTTTGTGCAATTCAAATCTACATCTTTTGTTATGTTTTTTACTCATCTTTCATCCAGGGAGCTACACTGCCATCTCTTTATAGTATCAAGACTAATGAATGGCAGAGAATGCTGCCTTTCTGTGAACAATTGTGCAAAGATCAAAATATTTATTAACTCTTTTGTAAATCAGATTGTCTCTTTTTCCTATTGCCAATTCCACTTATTTATGCAATGCTGGTACTTAAAAAGGTGACATACTTCCCATCTAATGGGCATTGCAGTTTTCTGGAAATAGATGTTTTTGATAGCTTTTCCATGACTAAATTCATGCTATTATAATTAAAACAAAAGGGAGAGCGTGTAGAAACTGGTCATCACAGAGGCCATTTAATGTATAAACTGAATTTTTACTTCCAAATTAGCAAAAATAAAGAATTATAGATCTTCTCATTCCAGTGCACACAGACTTGTGCCTGTGGGCATGCACTAACACACACAAACATGCATACACACAGTAATCATCAGGGGCATACGTGAAAAATATATACAATTTGTTTGCAAACAATTTCCTTTCCAAAATTAATATCATCTATTAAATTAAGTCTAAATTATAGTTCTTGACGTTATTTTCCACTGACATCACAAAAAGGTGACAAGTTTTTTTTTCACACCGTTGAACTGGGCTCCTATAGAGATAATAACAAAATTAATACCATTTTTCCCTAAAGGAACTTGACACTACAAAACAGTCACAGATTTCAATGTTAGTTAAACATTAAATTACTTTCAAATGCCTCAAATATTGAAAAGAAATTCTACTAAAGATAATCAGCAAAGGACTATATTTAGAACACTGATTTTCATGTTCACCTTGCTATAATATAAAAGGAACAAAATATGCCTATGACTACCTAACACACATATTGCATAATTTTCAAAGGCCCACTCAATTTTGTAATTGATATATTTAGTAACATGACAAATTTAGAGAGGTTCACATGAAATATGTACCATGTAGAATTTGATTCAACGTAATTATCATTTTTCTAAGCATAGTTAAAATTAATTTTAACTCATACTATGGAAAAAATAAAGTTACATACTACTAAGTAAAATACTGATCCAGTAAAAGATTTTTGATTATAATTTATTATAAAAAGACATTATTGCAAAAAGGCACACAAGCTCATTCATCATATTAAATTTTATCTGAATTTATCATCTTCAACTTGAAGAATTATTCAAAGAAAGAATTAATTAAAATCATATAAATCATTTTAGTTACAATTAATATGAGGCTATACAAATATCATCTGAAATTATATGGAATACACACTTTTATAATAAAATTTATTCTGAAATCCTTTTTAGAAAGAAAAAGAAGAAAAATGTGTTGTTTTCTTGTAGGTCAGATGCATTCTTCAACATAAGTTCACTATAAGAAAAAAATTCAAAAAAGTGCCATGACAATTAGCTCTAGAAGCAACTGAAATTATTTTAAATATGTAAACTTAAGGGAGTGATCTCTCTGAGGAGTAATACTGCCTCTGAATAATGAATTATAACATGAAAGAGTCCGGTTGTTTGCCTACTATGCTGTACAATAACTTGACTTAAACTGTCAAATAGCATGAAGTTCAGGTACACACCAGTTTAAAAAAAATGCTTAAAACAGATTTACACTATACTCAAATGAGGAGTCTTCATTCAATTAAGAATTTTACTATAGAACCCCTTGAAATAGTAAGATATCTTGATGCATTAAAATGGGATGCAGTGAAGGGAAAACTTTCTAGTCAATATTTCAAGAACATTTCTCTTTTTGTACCTTTTTTTTGGGGGGGGGTATGTGGAAAGAATTTTACTATAGAACCCCTTGAAATAGTAAGATATCTTGATGCATTAAAATGGGATGCAGTGAAGGGAAAACTTTCTAGTCAATATTTCAAGAACATTTCTCTTTTTGTCCCTTTTTTTTGGGGGGGGGTATGTGGACCTCTCACTGTTGTGGCCTCTCCCGTTGCAGAGCACAGGCTCCGGACACGCAGGCTCAGTGGCCATGGCTCACGGGCCTAGCCACTCTGCGGCATGTGGGATCTTCCAGGACCAGGGCACAAACCTGTGTCCCCTGCAATGGCAGGCAGACTCTCAACCACTGTGCCACCAGGGAAGCCCTTTCTGTACATTTTTAAGTTGTTACCCAGCAAGGTTTTAAGACAATTCTGATTCTTTTATACTGTAGGCAAAGAAATCAGATAAGAGCCTTTCTTTTTTTTGCTTCCTGACTCATACTTCTTGTTTGTCTCACATAGCTGTATAAGAGTAAATTCCACAAATAATGAATTTGAGTAAAATTATTGATGTTGTCATCAATTTAAATTTTATTGTTTTTCTGTTTAGCATTTCTCTTTAAAATTTTAAAAATTCCAGTGCCTCATTCTTATTAATCATAAATAATTCCCCATCAATAAAGCAAGTTAATGTTACCAGGTTCCAGTGGAGAAAAATATGCCCAATCGATAGGAATTCTGCTTCAGACTCTAATGGACAAACCTCTACCACCCTGCCCAAGTAAACCTATACAACTATATACAACACAAAAAACAGCTACCTAACAACACTAGAGAGTGAATAAAAGCAGACAAAATCTGGTAGCAAGGTTACATTTGCTCAGGGTAGCTGAGTTGAATAAGTATACAAGCAGTTTCCTCTTGTCTACTTGGCATGGAATGGAGAGCATGGGGAAAATTTTCAATCTTTCTTGCCTATGTAATGAGAAAACTAAATCTTAGAAATAGTGAACACTGAAGAGAATGGAGAATCTTGAATGGGTAAAAGCCAGAGAAAGGATTTCCAAACCATGCACAAGAATCTCTGACTCCCATTTCAATGATGCATGCATAAAAGAAACTCTACACAGCACAGCTAAAAACAAAAAAATCTGAACATAGCTGGGCATTCTGCACAGAAACAGAGATTATAGTTCAAGCACAGCACCCCCCCCACCCAAATATATATTAAAACCAAAGGGAACAGCGCTCATTTGAGAAAAATAATATACTCCATAATCTCTGCAATTTAACTTTAATAGTGTTCAGAATAATATATAAAATTATCCAAAATGTGATGAATAAAGAAAATGGAATGCATTCTGAGATAAAAGAGACATTTTAGCTAGCAGACAAAGATTTTATCTTTCTGGTAGGTTGATTCCTTTATCATTATGTAATGTCCCTCTTTGTCTCTAGTAATTTTCTTTGCTTTTATGTCCACTCCTGATTTTTTTTTTTTGGATTAATGTTTGCATGGTATATCTTTCCCATTCTTTAATTTTCAACTTACCTATGTCATTGTGTTTGAAGTGAGTTTCTTGTAGATTGCATGCAGTTGAATCAAGTTTGTTTGTATTTTCATTATTTATTTTTTTCATTTTTTACTATTAACAAAATTATAGAATTTATTTTCTTTTCACAAGTTTGTACAACAATCTCCTTTTCCCGTTTCAGTATCCAATCCAGGATCCCCCCTGGAGCATTTCCTGAGACTTTCCTTGTTATCAATGACCTTGATTCTTTTGAAGAGTACTGTAAATTGTTTTGTAGACTATTCCTCAATATGGGTTTGTTTCTGGTGATTACAGTAAAATGTGTATTATTGGGAAGCATAACACAGAGTTATAGACCCTTCTCAGTGCATGATATCAGAGGGTACATTGTGTCAATATGTATAATTGGTGATGTTAACTTTGATCATTTGGCTAGAGTGGTGTCTGCCAGGATTCTACACTGCAAACTTACTCTCTCCCCCACTTTATTAGATTTTGAATATGCCCATCATTTTTTTAAAATAGTTTCTCTTATAGGGTCAGATATTTCTTCATCTGGAGGTAAGTTCATGATCTCATGGGTGGAGTTTCCTAAAATACTGAGACATAGAGGGCATCTATGCTAGCACTGAGGTTGCAAACTATGAAAGAGTGTGGTTCTGAAAGGACCTATTAGCCGGGAAAACATCTTTTGTTAGTATTAATCTCTCCCCCAGACTCATAAATTCTTGCCTCTCGGGCTGGTGAGTGCTGGTCCGCACCGAATCTCTGTGCGGGAATCTCTCCGCTTTGCCCTCCGCACCCCTGTTGCTGTGCTCTCCTCCACGGCTCTGAAGCTTACCCTCTCTGCCACCCACAGTCTCTGCCAGTGAAGTGGCTTCCTAGTGTGTGGAAACATTTCCTCCTTCACAGCTCCCTCCCACTGGTGCAGGTCCCGTCCCTATCATTTTGTCTCTGTTTATTCTCTTTTCTTTTGCCCTGCCCAGGTACTTGGGGAGTTTCTTGCCTTTTGGGAGGTCTGAGGTCTTCTGCCAGCGTTCAGTAGGTGTTCTGTAGGAGTTGTTCCATGTGTAGATGTATTTCTGATGTATCTGTGGGGAGGAAGGTGATCTCTGCGTCTTACTCTTCCGCCATCTTCCCCTCGTCCCTGTTCGTATTTTTAAAACCATCTTTTCATTCTCTGTTTTTTAATTGGAATATTTAGACCATTTACATTAAAATATTTAGACCATCAATATGTTAGGGCTTAAATCTGATTTTTTTTTTCTGTTTGTTCCCTCTGCTTCTCCTTCCTTCATTTTTGTTTTCCTGACTGCCTGTAGGTTACTTGATTATATTTAGGATTATATCTGGTTTAATTTATACTGTTTTTGAGTATGTCACTTTATTTTCTTAGAAGTTGCTCCTGATATTACAATATGCATATGTATCTTATCACAGACTACTGGTATTGACACTTTATCACTTCCAGGGAACTCTAAAACTTATACTTCCATTTAGCTTCCTTTACCATCCCACGTTTTAAAACATAATTCTGTTAGGTATTTCCTCTACCTACATTGGAGCACCACCTTAGACGGCATTATATTTTCTTCAACTAACAAATATGACTTAAAAAACTCAAAAGAAGGATTTTATTCATGATAATAAACGTTGTTATATGTATCTCTATTTTTACACATTTTGATGTTCTTGCATTCTTGAATTCTCAAACTTTCTTCTGTTTCTATTTCCTTCCAGTTTAGAGAAATTTTAGTCATTCTTTAAATGTAGAAATGTCTTTTTTGCCCTTTTTATTCCTGTGGGGTAATTTTGCCATATATAAAATTTGAAGTTGGGCTTCCCTGGTGGCGTAGTGGTTGAGAGTACGCCTGCCGATGCAGGGGACACGAGTTCGTGCCCCAGCCCGGGAAGATCCCACATGCTGTGGAGCAGCTAGGCCCGTGAGCCATGGCCACTGAGCCTGCGCGTCAGGACCCTGTGTGGCCGGAGCCTGTGCTCTGCAATGGGAGAGGCCACAACAGTGAGAGGCCCGCATAGTGAAAAAAAAAAAAAAAAATGAAGTTAACTGCCAATTTGAAATGGTGTTCTTTTATAAGTAATGTATAATTACTTTGTCTCCTTTCAAGTTTTTCCATTGTTTTTTATTTTCAGAAGTTTAATCATGACTTTTCTTGGTGTATATTTCTTTGGTTTTATTCTATTTAAGTTTCACTTAGCTTCTTGAATTTGTAGGCTTATGGCAGATTTTGTAAATTTGGGACTCTTTCAGCCCTTATTTCCTCAAATGTTTTTTCCAGTTTCACTCTCTTGTCCCTCTTCTTGGATTCCACTTACACAGATGTTGAGTCTTTTGTTATTGTCCCACAGGTCAAGACATTATGAGAACAGTCCTGCTCCTGCTAATAAAGTTCAAAAGAAGTAAGTTAGAAAAAAAAAAAAAAGCTCTGTTCATTTTATTTTTATGTCTGTTTTCTCACTTGTTTTGATTGGGTATATTCCATTGATCGGTCATCAGATTCACTAACTCTATCCTCTGTCACTTCCACCTTATTATTAAGACCATTCAGCAAGGGACTTCTACAGTGGCACAGTGGTTAAGAATCCACCTGCCAATGCAGGGGACACAGGTTCAATCCCTGGTCTGGGAAGATCCCACATGACGTGGAGAAACTAAGCCCATGAGCCACAACTAATGAGTCTGTGCTCTAGAGCCCGTGAGCCACAACTACTGATCCCACGTGCCATGACTACTGAAGCCCATGTGCCGAGGCCTGTGCTTCACAACAAGAGAAGCCAACACAATGAGAAGCCTTTGCATCACAACAAAGAGTAGCCCCTGCTCAACACTACTAGAGAAAGCCTTTGCATAGCAATGAAGACCCATCGCAACCAAAAAATTAATTAATTAATTTTAAAAAACGACCATTCAGCAAGTTTTTCTTTCAGTTATTATATTTTTCAGTTCTCTAAATTCCATTTGATTCTTTTTTATAACCTCATTTCTTCCTTAGATTTTCTAATTTTTCATTTGTTTTGATCAAATTCATAACTGGTTTTTGCAGCATTTTATGATGGCTTTTTTTGTGTGTGTGTGATACGTGGGCCTCTCACTGTTGTGGCCTCTCCCGCTGTGGAGCATAGGCTCCAGACACTCAGGCTCAGCAGCCATGGCTCACGGGCCCAGCCGCTCTGCGGCATGTGGAATCCTCCCAGACCGGGGCACGAACGCGTGTTCCCTGCATCGGCAGGCGGACTCTCAACCACTGCACCACTAGGGAAGCCCTATGATGGCTTTTTTATAATCCTTGTTAAGTAATTCCAATATATGATTCATATTGGTATTGATATCTATTATGGATTGAACTGTGCCCCACCCCCGAAATTTATATGTTGAAGTCCTAACCCCTGGGACCTTAGAATGTGACTGTATTTGGAGATAGGTCTTTAAGAAAATTATTGTTAAAATTAGGCAATTAGGGTGGGCATTAAATCAATCCAGCTGGTGTCCTCAAGAGGCGATTTGACGCTCAGAATGAGAAAACCAGGGATACACTCACACAGAAAAAAAGACCATTTAGAACACAGCTAGAAGGTGGTCATCTGCAAGCTAAGGACAGAAACCTCAGGAAAAAAACAAACTTGCTGACACCTCGATCTTGGACTTCTAACCTCCAGAACTGTGAGAAATAACTTTTGTTGTTTAAGCCATCCACCCTGTAGTATTTTGTTATGGCAGCCCTAGCAAACTAATACAGTTTTTGTTTATTGTCTTTTCTTATTTAAGTTGTGATTTTCCTGGTTTTTGATATGGTGAGTGCTTTTCAATTGTATTTTGACATCTTGGATATTTTATGAGAATTTATATCTTATTTATCCCTTTTTTAAAGAGGCAGTTCCCCTCTTGATGTGTATAACACTGCTTCATTGCAAATGGGTGACATGGAAATTCAGATACCACCTTGGCCTGCTGACATCTTCCCAGTGAAAGTGAGACACTGACTTGCACTGTCTCATGGTTTCCAAATGAGGTGTAAGATCAATTCCCTACTGGTCCTTGCAGCCACCAGGGTAGTGAAAGGAGAGGATTGACACATGTACTGCTTTGTTGCTTCAAGTTAGGGACAGAAGCTCAGTTCCCCACTGACTTCATGGGGAGAGGGAGAAGAGGAGTACCAGTTATCTCAGTTTCCTATCACCTTACTCAACCTCTTTGATGCCTGGTGGGAGTGGATTTGAAGATTCCCACTGGGCCCTGCTAAAACCTGAGGTGGTAGAAATGAGAGTAACGACTAGTACCGCTTGCACTACATTTGTCAGTCTTGTGCAAGTGTGGAATATGTAGAAGGAGACTCAACAATCTGTTGGCAGGAGTGATTTTAAAACAATTATGATTATCCTCAATGAAATGAAACAAAACATATTTTCAATGCATGAAAACCTCAGAGAAGGAACTTCTCAATAAAGAAGTAGAAACAATAAAAAATAACTGGGTGAAAATTCTGGAACTCAAAAATACAGTTTCTGAAATGAAAAAAAAAATTCTTGGTAAATTTATAGCAAAATGGACATGACAGATGCAAGAGTAAGTTAGAGTGAAGATCTAGATATTGAAATGATCTAAGCTGAAGAGCAAAGAGAAATAATACTATGAAATAAAGCTCAGAGAAATTTTAAATGATATCAAAGGGTCAAATACATGTGAAATGGGAATATCAAAATACCAGAGAGAGAGGAGAGAGAGAGAATGAGGTTAAAAAGTAGTTGAAAAAAATAAAGGCTGAAAATTTCCCAAATTTGATAAAAGACAGAAATTTTCAGACACAAGATATTCTGAACACCAAGCGATATCATGCAAAAAAGTCCATGAGTATTGGCAGAGTATTCAAACTATTAAGTCGAAGAGCAAATTTTGAAAGTAGCAAGATTAAAACAGCATACTACACAGGGGAGTAAAAATGTTACAATTAATGGCTGACTTATTATCAGAAACAATAGAGGCAAGAACAGATTAGAATAAAAAAAGATTAAGTACTGGAAATAAAACAGCTGTCAACCCAGAATCCACTATGCAACAAAAATGTCATTCAAGAATTAAAGTGAAATAAAGACATTTTAAAATAAATGAAAACTAAGAGAATTCATCATCTTCTAACTTGTAGTACAAGAAATTCTCAAAAAAATATTTAGTCTAAAGGGAAATGATAATTGGTAGAAACTCAGATTCTCAGAGAAAAATGAAGCAAGTGAACCAGAAACAGTATATACACGGGTAAATACTAAAGATGGTTGTTTTTATCATTTCCTTTCAGATTCTTTAAAATCACGTAATTGCTTAAAAACTAGTATTTTAGCATTGTTCTATGGGGATTTAATACACATAGATGTGTTACACATAGCAACTATAACATTAAGGACAGAGTTGAAGATACAGGTGTATAAGGATGCAAGGTTTCAATATTTTATTCTGAAAATATTCAAATGATACAGGGTCAATAGAGGAATAAAATACAAGGGAGACAGGTAAAAGCCAAAAAAAATGAAACAGGAGACCCACATATAACCACATCAATAATTACATAAAATGTTTATGGCATAAATAAACTCTAAATAAAAGGCAGAATTTGTCAAAATGAATAAAAGATAAGACTCAATTCTATGCTGTCTTAAAAAGATACACTTTAAATATAAATATAGAAAAGTAAATCACTCATATATATACATATGTCCACTCTTTTTTAGATTTCCTTCCAATTTAGGTCACCAGAGAGCATTGATTAGAGTTCCCCATGCTAGACAGTAGGTTCCCATTAGTTATCTATCTTATACATAGTAGTGTATATATGTCAGTCCCAATCTCCCAATTCATTCCACTCCCTTTCCCCACTTTGTAACCATAAGTTTTTTCTCTACATGTGTGATTCTATTTCTGCTTTGCAAATAAGTTCATCTCTACCATTTTTCTAGATTCCACATATAAGCTATATTCGTTTTTCTCTTTCTGACTTACCATTGTAAACCAACTATACTCCGATAAAAATTAATTTAAAAAAAGCACAGATTTGATGTAGGAAGTCTTCAGAAAATACATTAATAAAAATGGGTTATATCATTCTTTTCATAAAAAATAAAGATGGATGCATTGAAAGTATATGGATGAAAAATAATTTACCATGCAAATCATTAGCATATAAAAACAGAAGTAGTTATATTGTATCAGATAAAATATGTTTCAATAAACACTTATAATTAGTGTCAGTTCATTAGGAAGACATCAAAATCAACAATGTGTCTGTTCCCAAAAAAAGACCTTCAAAATATATAAAGCAAAAATTTTAAAAATTAAAGAAAATATAACTCAAAAATAAGAGTTGGGGAATTTAAAGTCCTCTCAAAGCAACTGGTGGAACTAGATTAAAAAAAAATCAGCAAAGACGTGAATTAAAATAACACTAGTAAGTCCCTTGATCTGATTGGTATTTATACCAACACTCAACAATGGCAGAATACACATTCTTTCCAAGGACATTTGCAGGATAGACCACACTCTGAGTCATAAAGAAGTCCATTAAGTTCAAGAATATTGAAATCAGACAAGATATGTTTTCTTTTTTTTTTTTTTTTTAACATCTTTATTGGGGTATAATTGCTTTACAATGGTGTGTTAGTTTCTGCTTTATAACAGAGTGAGTCAGTTATACATATATATATGTTCCCATATCTCTTCCCTCTTTGTCTCCCTCCCTCCCACCACCCCAATCCCACCCCTCCAGACAGCCACAAAGAACCGAGCTGGTTTCCCTGTGCCATGCGGCTGCTTCCCACTGGCTATCTACCTTACGTTTGTTAGTATATATATGTCCATGTCTCTCTCTCGCCCTAACACACCTCACCCTTCCCCCTCCCCATATCCTCAAGTCTGTTCTCCAGTAGGTCTCTGTCTTTATTCCTGTTTTACCCCTAGGTTCTTCATAACATTTTTTTTTCTTAAATTCCATATATATGTGTTAGCATACGGTATTTGTCCTTCTCTTTCTGACTTACTTCACTCTGTATGACAGACTCTAGATCTATCCACCTCATTACAAATAGCTCAATTTCGTTTCTTTTTATGGCTGAGTAATATTCCATTGTATATATGTGCCACATCTTCTTTATCCATTCATCCGACGACGGGCACTTAGGTTGTTTCCATCTCCGGGCTATTGTAAATAGAGCTGCAATGAACATTTTGGTACATGACTCTTTCTGAATTCTGGTTTCCTCAGGGTATATACCTAGTAGTGGGATTGCTGGGTCATATGGTAGTTCTATTTGTAGTTTTTTAAGGAACCTCCATACTGTTCTCCATAGTGGCTGAACCAATTCACATTCCCACCAGCAGTGCAAGAGTGTTCCCTTTTCTCCACACCCTCTCCAGCATTTATTGTTTCTAGATTTTTTGATGATGGCCATTCTGACTGGTGTGAGATGATATCTCATTGTAGTTTTGATTTGCATTTCTCTAATGATTAATGATGTTGAGCATTCTTTCATGTGTTTGTTGGCAGTCTGTATATCTTCTTTGGAGAAATGTCTATTTAGGTCTTCTGCCCATTTTTGGATTGGGTTGTTTATTTTTTTGTTATTGAGCTGCATGAGCTGCCTGTAAATTTTAGAGATTAATCCTTTGTCAGTTGATTCATTTGCAAATATTTTCTCCCATTCTGAGGGCTGTCTTTTGGTCTTGTTTATGGTTTCCTTTGCTGTGCAAAAGCTTTGAAGTTTCATTAGGTCCCATTTGTTTATTTTTGTTTTTATCTCCATTACTCTAGGAGATGGGTCAAGAAGGATCTTGCTGTGATTTATGTCATAGAGTGTTCTGCCTATGTTTTCCTCTAAGAGTTTGATAGTTTCTGGCCTTACATTTAGGTCTTTAATCCATTTTGAGCTTATTTTTGTGTATGGTGTTAGGGAGTGATCTAATCTCATACTTTTACATGTACCTATCCAATTTTCCCAGCACCACTTATTGAAGAGGCTGTCCTTTCTCCACTGTATATTCCTGCCACCTTTATCAAAGATAAGGTGACCATATGTGCATGGGTTTATCTCTGGGCTTTCTATCCTATTCCATTGATCTATCTTTCTGTTTTTGTGCCAGTACCATACTGTCTTGATTACTGTAGCTTTGTAGTATAGTCTGAAGTCAGGCAGCCTGATTCCTCCAGCTCCATTTTTTGTTCTCAAGATTGCTTTGGCTATTCGGGGTCTTTTGTGTTTCCATACAAATTGTGAAATTTTTTGTTCTAGTTCTGTGAAAAATGCCAGTGGTAGTTTGATAGGGATTGCATTGAATCTATAGATTGCTTTGGGAAGTAGAGTCATTTTCACAATGTTGATTCTTCCAATCCAAGAACATGGTATATCTCTCCATCTGTTTGTATCATCTTTAATTTCTTTCATCAGTGTCTTATAATTTTCTGCATACAGGTCTTTTGTCTCCTTAGGTAGGTTTATTCCTAGATATTTTATTCTTTTTGTTGCAATGGTAAATGGGAGTGTTTTCTTGATTTCACTTTCAGATTTTTCATCATTAGTATATAGGAATGCCAGAGATTTCTGTGCATTAATTTTGTATCCTGCTACTTTACCAAATTCATTGATTAGCTCTAGTAGTTTTCTGGTAGCATCTTTAGGATTCTCTATGTATAGTATCATGTCATCTGCAAACAGTGACAGCTTTACTTCTTCTTTTCCGATTTGGATTCCTTTTATTTCCTTTTCTTCTCTGATTGCTGTGGCTAAAACTTCCAAAACTATGTTGAATAAGAGTGGTGAGAGTGGGCAACCTTGTCTTGTTCCTGACCTTAGTGGAAATGCTTTCAGTTTTTCGCCATTGAGGATGATGTTGGCTGTGGGCTTGTCATATACGGCCTTTATTATATTGAGGAAAGTTCCCTCTACACCTACTTTCTGCAGGGTTTTTATCATAAATGGGTGTTGAATTTTGTCAAAAGCTTTCTCTGCATCTATTGAGATGATCATATGGTTTTTCTCCTTCAATTTGTTAATATGGTTAATCACATTGATAGATTTGCGTATATTGAAGAATCCTTGCATTCCTGGAATAAACCCCACTTGATCATGGTGTATGATCCTTTTAATGTGCTGTTGGATTCTGTTTGCTAGTATTTTGTTGAGGATTTTTGCATCTATGTTCATCAGTGATATTGGCCTGTAGTTTTCTTTCTTTGTGACATCCTTGTCTGGTTTTGGTATCAAGGTGATGGTGGCCTCGTAGAATGAGTTTGGGAGTGTTCCTCCCTCTGCTATATTTTGGAAGAGTTTGAGAAGAATAGGTGTTAGCTCTTCTCTAAATGTTTGATAGAATTCGCCTGTGAAGCCATCTGGTCCTGGGCTTTTGTTTGTTGGAAGATTTTTAATCACAGTTTCAATTTCAGTGTTTGTGATTGGTCTGTTCATATTTTCTATTTCTTCCTGATTCAGTCTTGGCAGTTTGTGCATTTCTAAGAATTTGTCCATTTCTTCCAGATTGTCCATTTTATTGGCATAGAGTTGCTTGTAGTAATCCCTCATGATTTTTTGTATTTCTGCAGTGTCAGTTGTTACTTCTCCTTTTTCATTTCTGATTCTATTGATTTGAGTCTTCTCCCTTATTTTCTTGATGAGTCTGGCTAATGGTTTATCAATTTTGTTAATCTTCTCAAAGAACCAGCTTTTAGTTTTATTGATCTTTGCTATTGTTTCCTTCATTTCTTTTTCATTTATTTCTGATCTGATTTTTATGATTTCTTTCCTTCTGCTAACTCTGGGGTTTTTTTGTTCTTCTTTCTCTAATTGCTTGAGGTGCAAGGTTAGGTTGTTTATTCGAGATGTTTCCTGCTTCTTAAGGTGGGCTTGTATTGCTATAAACTTCCCTCTTAGAACTGCTTTTGCTGCATCCCATAGGTTTTGGGTCGTTGTATCTCCATTGTCATTTGTTTCTAGGTATTTTTTAATTTCCTCTTTGATTTCTTCAGTGATCACTTCGTTACTAAGTAGTGTATTGTTTAGCCTCCATGTGTTTGTATTTTTTACTGCTCTTTTCCTATAATTGATATCTAATCTCATGGCGTTGTGGTCGGAAAAGATACTTGATATAATTTCAATTTTCTTAAATTTACCAAGGCTTGATTTGTGACCCAAGATATGATCTATCCTGGAGAATGTTCCATGAGCACTTGAGAAAAATGTGTATTCTGTTGTTTTTGGATGGAGTGTCCTATAAATATCAATTAAGTCCATCCTGTTTAATGTATCATTTAAAGCTTGTGTTTCCTTATTTATTTTCATTTTGGATGATCTGTCCATTGGTGAAAGTGGGGTGTTGAAGTCCCCTACTATGAATGTGTTACTGTCGATTTCCCCTTTTATGGCTGCTAGTTTTTGCCTTATGTATTGAGGTGCTCCTATGTTGGGTGCATAAATATTTACAATTGTTATATCTTCTTCTTGGATCGATCCCTTAATCATTATGTAGTGTCCTTCTTTGTCTCTTCTGATAGTCCTTATTTTAAAGTCTATTTTGTCTGATATGAGAATTGCTACTCCAGCTTTCTTTTGGTTTCCATTTGCATGGAATATCTTTTTCCATCCCCTTACTTTCAGTCTGTATGTGTCTCTAGGTCTGAAGTGGGTCTCTTGTAGACAGCATATATATGGGTCTTGTTTTTGTATCCATTCAGCCAATCTGTGTCTTTTGGTGGGAGCATTTAGTCCATTTACATTTAAGGTAATTATCGATATGTATGTTCCTATTCCCATTTTCTAAATTGTTTTGGGTTCGTTATTATAGGACTTTTCCTTCTCTTGTGTTTTTGTCTAGAGAAGTTCCTTTAGCATTTGTTGTAAAGCTGGTTTGGTGGTGCTGAACTCTCTCAGCTTTTGCTTGTCTGTAAAGGTTTTAATTTCTCCATCAAATCTGAATGAGATCCTTGCTGGGTAGAGTAATCTTGGTTGCAGGTTTTTCTCCTTCATCACTTTCAGTATGTCCTGCCACTCCCTTCTGGCTTGTAGAGTTTCTGCTGAGAGATCAGCTGTTAACCTTATGGGGATTCCCTTGTGTGTTATTTGTTGTTTTTCCCTTGCTGCTTTTAATATGCTTTCTTTGTATTTAGTTTTTGACAGTTTGATTAATATGTGTCTTGGCGTATTTCTCCTTGAATTTATCCTGTATGGGACTCTCTGTGCTTCCTGGACTTGATTAACGATTTCCTTTCCCATATTAGGGAAGTTTTCAACTATAATCTCTTCAAATATTTTCTCAGTCCCTTTCTTTTTCTCTTCTTCTTCTGGAACC
Source organism: Lipotes vexillifer (assembly GCF_000442215.2). Classification (NCBI taxonomy): domain Eukaryota; kingdom Metazoa; phylum Chordata; class Mammalia; order Artiodactyla; family Lipotidae; genus Lipotes; species Lipotes vexillifer. The sequence continues at coordinate 4,364,556 of NW_006781519.1, read as the reverse complement.
CCTATAATTCGAATGTTGGTGCGTTTAATGTTGTCCCAGAGGTCTCTGAGACTGTCCTCAGTTCTTTTCATTCTTTTTTCTTTATTCTGCTCTGCAGTAGTTATTTCCACTATTTTATCTTCCAGGTCACTTATCCGTTCTTCTGCCTCATTTATTCTGCTATTGATCCCATCTAGAGTATTTTTCATTTCATTTATTGTGTTGTTCATCATTGTCTGTTTCATCTTTATTTCTTCTAGGTCCTTGTTAACTGCTTCTTGCATTTTGTCCATTCTATTTCCAAGATTTTGGATCATCTTTACTATCATTATTCTGAACTCTTTTTCAGGTAGACTGCCTATTTCCTCTTCATTTGTTAGGTCTGGTGGGTTTTTATCCTGCTCCTTCATCTGCTGTGTGTTTTTCTGTCTTCTCATTTTGCTTATCTTACTGTGATTGGGTTCACCTTTTTGCAGGCTGCAAGTTCGTAGCTCCCGTTGTTTTTGATGTCTGTCTCCAGTGGCTAAGGTTGGTTCAGTGCGTTGTGTAGGCTTCCTGGTGGAGGGGACTAGTGGCTGTGTTGTGGTGTATGAGGCTAGATCTTGTCTCTCTAGTGGGCAGGTCCACGTCTGGTGGTGTGTTTTGGGGTGTCTGTGGACTTATTATGATTTTAGGCAGCCTCTCTGCTAGTGGGTGGGGTTGTGTTCCTGTTTTGCTATATGGTTGGCATAGGTTGTCCAGCACTGTAGCTTGCTGGTCGTTGAGCGAAGCTGGGTGCTGGTGTTGAGATGGAGATCTCTGGGAGATTTTCGCCGTTTGATATTATGTGGGGCTGGGAGGTCTCTTCTTGACGAGTGTTCTGAAGTTGGCTCTCCCACCTCAGAGGCAGAGTCCTGACTCCTGGCTGGAGCAGCAAGAGCCTTTCATCCACTCGGCTCAGAATAAAAGGGAGAGAAAGTAGAGAGAATTAGTATAAGTAGGAGGAAATAGGAAAGAAAGAAAGAAAGAAAGAAAGAGAGGAGGGAAGGAAGGAAGGAGGGAAGGAAGAAAGAAAGAAAGAAGAAAAGAAAGGAAGAAGGCAAGAAGGAAAGAAAGGAGGGAGGGAGGGAGGAGGGAAGGAAGGAAGGAATGAGGGAAGGAAGGAAAAAATACAGAAAGAAAGAAGATACAGTAAAATAAAATAAAGTATAATAAAGTTATTGAATTAAAAAAATAATTATTTAGAGGAAAAAAAAAAGGGAAGGATAGAACCTTAGGACAAATGGTGGAAGCAAAGTTATAGAGACAAAATCTTACATAGAAGCATACACATATACCCTCACAAAAAGAGGTAAAGTGGAAAAAATCATAAAACTTGCTCTCCAAGTCCACCTCCTCAATTTGGGACGATTCGTTGTCTCAAAAAGGGAAGGAAGGAAGGAAAGATAGAAAGAAGGTAAAGTATAACAGAGTTCTTTAAATTAAAATTAATTATTAAGAAAAAAATTAAAAAAAAAAATGGTCGGATAGAACGCTGGGACAAATGGTGGAAGCAAACCTATACAGACAAGATCTCACACAGAAGCATACACATACACATTCACAAAAAGAGGAAAAGGGGAAAAAATCATAGATCTTGCTCTAGAAGTCCGCCTCCTCAATTTGGGATGATTCGCTGTCTATTCATGTATTCCACAGAGGCAGGGTACATCAAATTGATTGTGTAGCTTTAATCCGCTGTTTCTGAGGCTGCTGGGAGAGATTTCCCTTTTTCTTCTTTGTTCTCACAGCTCACAGGGGCTCAGCTTTCGACTTGGCCCTGCCTCTGCGTGTAGGTCGCTGGAGGGCGTCTGCTTTTTGCTCAGACAGGACGGCGTTAAAGGAGCCGCTGACTCGGGGGCTCTGGCGCTCTCAGGCCGGGGGCAGGGAGGGGCACGGAGTGCGGAGCGGTCCTGCGGCGGCAGAAGTCGGCGTGACGTTGCCCCAGCCTGAGGCCCGCCGTGTGTTCTCCCTGAGAAATTGTCCCTGGATCCCGGGAACCTGGCAGTGGCGGGCTGCACAGGCTCCCCGGAAGAGGGGTGGGGGCAGTGACCTGTGCT
>NW_006781519.1:4351612-4361832 GCF_000442215.2 Lipotes vexillifer | reverse complement strand
AGCCGCGGCTCGCGCCCGTTTCTGGAGTTCCTTTAGGCAGCGCTCTTAAAACCCCTCTCCTCGCGCACCAGGAAACACAGAGGCAAGAAAAAGTCTCTTGCCTCCTCAGCAGGTGCAGCCTTTTCCCCGGACTCCCTCCCGGCTAGCCGCTAGCCGTGGCGCACTAACCCCTTCGGGCTATGTTCAAGTCATCAACCCCAGTCCTCTCCCTGAGCTCCGACCGAAACCGAAACCGAGCCTCAGCTCGCAGTCCCGCCCGCCTTGGCGGGCGAGCACACAAGCCTCTCGGGCTGGTGAGTGCCGGTCGGCACCGATCCTCTGTGCGGGAATCTCTCCGCTTTGCCCTCCGCGCCCCTGTTGCTGTGCTCTCCTCCGCGGCTCTGAAGCTCCCCGCTCCGCCTCCCGCAATCTCTGCCCGCGAAGGGGCTTCCTAGTGTGTGGAGACCTTTCCTCCTTCACAGCTCCCTCCCACTGGTGCAGGTGCCGTCCCTATTCTATTGTCTCTGTTTTTAATTAATTTTTTCTTTTGCCCTACCCAGATACGTGGGGAGTTTCTTGCCTTTTGGGAGGTCTGAGGTCTTCTGCCAGCATTCAGTAGGTGTTCTGTAGGAGTTGTTCCACATGTAGATGTATTTCTGGTGTATTTGTGGGGAGGAAGGTGATCTCCGCGTCTTACTCCTCCGCCATCTTTCCACCGCCCCCCAAGATATGTTTTCTCATCACAATGTAATTCAGTTAAAAATAAATAAATATAATCAAGAAAATCCCCATATTTGAAAATAAATTATTTATTTCTGAATAAAGATTTCGTTCAAGTACAAGTCATAGGAAAAATAAGTAATTACATTGGTTGAATGATAATGAAAATACAATATACCAAAATTGATGTGATATAATTAAAACAGGACTTAGAGAGATATTTATATCTTTTAATGCCTATTAGTAAAAAATAAAGTTCTTAACTTATGACCTAAGCAGCTTCTTTAGGAAACGGAATAGAAGAATGATTTAAACCTAAATCAAGCAGAAGAAAGGAAATAATCGAGAGAAGAAATCAATTTAATTGAAAACAGAAACACAGTGAAAATTAATAAAATCAAAACCTGATTCCTTGAAATATCAACAAAAGTGATAAAATTCTTGCCATTATGTTTAAGAAAAATAAACAGAAATCTAATTGACCAATACAAAGAATTAAAGATAGGATAACACTTCACATATTTCAGACAGTAAAAGGAAAAGGAATTATTATAAACAACTTCATGCAAATGAGTTTGACAACTTAGATGAATAGGAAAAATTCAGAGAGGAAAAAAGTTACCCTAACTTTCTCAACTTGTAAGACATATCAATTAATAAAATCAAATTCTTAATTTTAAACATTACCAATAAGAAAGGTCCTGATGGCTTCACTGGTGAATTTTATCAAATTTTTTTTTAAAGGCATAATAACAATCTTAGACAAGCTCTTTCAGCAAATAGAGAAGCAAGGAACACTTCCCAACTCATTTTATGAGGCCAGAGTTACCCTGATTCCAAAACCAGATGAAGACACTGCAAGAAAACTATAGACAAATATCACTCATAAATGTGGATACAAAAATAATTATCTAAGTAATATCAAATCAAATAAAAAATATTTTAATACATTACATCATGGCCACATGGAGTTTATCTAGAGAATATGAGATTTTTTTCACATCTAGTAATCAACAATTGTCAGATACCATTTTAATACAGTTGAGGACAAAAATCATATCACCATTTCAAAAGATGCACAAAAAGTATTTGACAAAATTCATGCCCTTTCATGATAAAAACACTCTCAGCCAACTAGGAATAGTAGGGAAGTCCTTCATATTGACTACTGACATTTATGAGAAATCTACAGACAACATCACTCTTAATAGTGAAAGGATCAATGCTTTCTGCATACTTTGAACAACATAGCAAAGATATTCTCTCTCAATAATCTTTTTAATATTATACTCAGTGTTTTGGCAAGAGAAAGAAATAAAGTGTGTATTGACTAGATAAAGGATAGTAAAACTGTCCTTATTTGCAAGCAATTTGATTGTATGGAATTAACAGAAATCTACTGGAAATAATAAAAAGTCAATATTAAAATCAATTTCATATGTATACATTAACAATAAACAACTAGAAAATGAAACGTAAAACTCTATTCAAAATGGCATCAAAAATGAAGCAATTAGGAATAAATTTAATTTAAAAAGTCCACAGCAAAACACAAAACATTGAAAAGGGAAATTAAAGAACACCTAAATAATGGGAGAGATATATTTATAGATTGGAAAATGTAGTCTTGTTAAAACGTGAATCTTCCCCAAATTGATCTATAGTGACATTTTAAAATGAATCAAAGCCCTAACAGGCTTTTTCAAATAAACTGAGAGGCTGATTTTAAAATTTGTGTGGTAAGGTAAATGACCTACAATAGCTAAGTTAATAAAAACAGTTGAATTGTATGCTTAAAATGAGTGAATTATATTGTAAATAAATAGTACTTCAGTTAAGCTGTTAAAATCCATGGAATTACACAATCTGGTTTCTGTTTTTAATACTTATTATAAAACTACACCAATCATAGAGTATGAAGTTTAATGACATAAGAATCAACATATATCAATGGATCGGGATAAAAGTTCATAAATAGACTCAAATTTACATATCCAACTGATTTTCAACAAAGGTAAATCAATGGAGACAAGATAGTCTTTTCAAAAAGCATTGCTCAAATAACGGGATGTCTATCTGGAAAAAAATAACCTCTGCTCTTATCTCACACAAGGCATAAAAAATTCAAAATTAATCAAAAGCCTATATATAATAACAGCTAAAAAGATTAAAGTTCTAAAAGAAAACAGAAGAAAACATCCTTGTGACTGTGACAGGCAAAATAATGCTCCCCTAAAGATTTCCACATCCTAATCCCCAAATCTGAGAATATGCTAGTTTAATATGGCAAAAGATACTCTGTAGATGTGATTAAGGTTAAGGACCCAGACATAGGGAGATTATCCTGGATTATGCAAGTGAGCCCAAGCTAATTAAATGAGTCCTTAAAAGCAGATAATTTTCCCAGCTAAAGTGAAAGTCAGAGGAAGATGTGACTGTGTCAGAGATGTTACTTTGCTATCTATACTGAGGATGAAGAAAGAGTCACGAGCCAAGGAATATGTGTGGCCTCTAGAAAATGGAAAAAGCAAGGAACCAGATTCTCCGTTAGAGCCTCCAGAAAGAAACAACCATGTCAACACCTTGATTTTAACTCAGTGAAACATATATCAGAATTCTGAGCTATAGATCTGTAAAATAAGGTATCTGTGTTGTTTCAGACACTATGTACATAGTACTGTATTATGGCAGCAATATAAAACTAATAGTGACATTGGGGTAGGCAAGGATTGCTTAAAGTGGACATCAAAAGCACAGGTTATAGAATAATTAGGTTGACAAAAAGGACAACATTCAGATTAAAACTACTGTTCTTTGAAAGTCAAGAATCTCAAGAAGACAAAAGGCTGGACTCCCATACAAAGGGAAAAATTTTTTATAAAATATATGTCACGGGCTTCCCTGGTGGCGCAGTGGTTGAGAGTCCGCCTGCCGATGCAGGGGATACGGGTTCGTGCCCCGGTCTGGGAAGATCCCACATGCCGTGGAGCGGCTGGGCCCGTGAGCCATGGCCGCTGAGCCTGCTCGTCCGGAGCCTGTGCTCCACAATGGGAGAGGCCACAACAGTGAGAGGCCCACATACCGCAAAAAAAAAAAAAATATATATATATATATATGTCACATGAAATGCTTAAAACCAGAATGTATAAAGAAAACATACAACTCAATAATAAGAAGGGAAAAAACACAATACAAAATAGGCAAAAAATAAGCAGATGAAAAGGTGGTCAATAACTTTGGAGAAATGGAAATTAAAACCACAATAAAATACTAGTACTCATTCACTAGAAAAACAAAAACTAAAAGCAACACAAACATCAACCAGTGAATAAGAAAGAAAAAATGTGGTATAGCCATATCACATTGCAGAAACACATCAGAATATAAAAACATGCAGTGGACTTCCCTGGTGGTGCAGTGGTTGAGAGTCTGCCTGCCGAGGCAGGGGACACAGGTTCGTGCCCCAGTCTGGGAAGATCCCACATGCTGTGGAGCAGCTGGGCCCGTGAGCTGTGGTCGCTGAGCCTGCACATCAGGAGCCTGTGCTCTGCAAAGGGAGAGGTCACAACAGTGAGAGGCCTGCGTACCGCAAAAAACAAACAAACAAAAAAATGAAAACATGCAGCAACGTGGATGAATCTCAAAAACATCATGGTAAGTAAAAGAAGATAAACACGGAAGACTGTGCACAGGATGATTTCATTAATATGAAATTCTAGAAAAGAGAAACTATTATGACAGAAAGAAGATCACTGGTTGTTTAGGGGCAGGAATAGAAGGAGGTGATTGAGTCCAGGGAGCAAGAGGAAACTTGTTAAGGTTAGATAAAAGTTCTATATCTTAATTATGAAAATTGTAAACTTTCATTGAAAAATTAACTTAAAACTGACTAGTTTTATTATATGTAAATAAAGCCTCAATAAATACAGTAGAGAAAAATATGCCAAGTAATTAACCACTGATTATAGAATCAGATGATTAAAGAAGAGTAAAACTAAGGATGTTTATATCTATTTTTATGCTTCATCCACTAGATCACACTTCCTCTCATGTAAAGCAACATTCTTTGAAGTGTTATTCCTTCATGAAATGTTCTTTGATGTATTTCTGAAAAAAAAAAAAAAACTGTCAATGAATCCCAACCCACACAGTAATATCAATGCCCACACACTCAGCCAGAGTTCTTTCATAATCTAAAATTGTCATAATTAATTTGGATTTCAAATTAACTATATTAATGTGACAACACATCTGTCTTAACACTAAGAGAAAAATCTCTTCAGGCGTTTTCCTTCCTCTCTCTGTATAATAGAGAGTACAGGTAGTATATTAATAAAATAATAACTTACTAATATCTGCTTTCTAAAAGCTGAACTTCTTAATACTAGCAACATAGAAGATTTCTGAAAAAAATCACATTGTAAAATCTGTTTTTATACATATTTTATCATTTTCCTCCTGATTCAAAATAACCTACAATCCATTTTTCCCATTTTACATTAAAACTCAGAATGAGACTCTATTAAAGAAATTCTGAAAATTTACTCAAAGACAGTAAAGGGATTCATGTAAGGTGTTAATCCAACAGAAGCAAAGAGAATGGGAGGAGAATAGCAGAAGCAATATTTTATACAAAAGAATAACAATGCACAAAATTAGTAACTGTTTTAACATAACAAGAAAGCTAAATTCTAAATAGGGAGAGGGAGAAGATAAGAAACAATGAAATTCTCATTGGGGAACCGAAAGGGAATTGGTGGCACTTGGTACCTTCAGGATTGTGAAGGTTTAGTGTAAAAAAAGATAAATTCGTAGAAGCAGTTAAATCAGTTGAACTCCCATTCTCAATCAACCTTGCAACCTTCCCTCCCCAACAACCTCCTCCGTTTCTTATGCACAGAGTTATTTTCTGAAAAGGATAAAACAGAGTTTCTCAATGCAGGAATACGAAGCAGAGTAGAAGAAAGTAGTTTCATTCTGAAAACAAATGGGTTAAGTGAAAATGCACATATTAAAATTATATGTTCTTCAACTTTTTCCCCACTCAGTTCCTGGAAACCTGGTGTTCAGGGATATGTCATGCTGGCAGAATTGGGTGATAGTCTTCTCTGGGAAAACTGACTACTCCAAGAGAAAAATATGCAAATATATTGATATAATGGGTTCCTCAAGGAAACAGCCTGACAGATCACTGAAAAGTGAAAAATAAAGTGAACAAACCCAACTTGTGTGTACAAAAATTTCACGTAGATTTTTAGTGCCCCACTTTTAATAAGAAGGAAGTGGTATATCACCAGGTATTTGGGAAACTATTTAATATAAAAAAACAAAGTAAAAACAGAGACTAGTATATAGGACAAAAAATATGCAAGGAAAAAAAAATTAAAACTAAAAATAATATTCTCAAAGTGATAAGAATATATTATTTTTATTAAACAAAAATAGAATGCTCTAACAATAACATTCAGAGAACCCAATATTACTCTTGGTAATTAGAAAAGTGATAGTATAAATGTAAAACTCAATGGAAGTTTTGAAAGATAGAAATAATTCTATCTTTCAGAAAGTAGAATAAAAAGACATGAAAATAGTAGATAAACGATACTAAAATTAGAGAGAAATTCAATAATTACAACATTGAATTTTAAGAGTTACAAGAGTGAAGAGAGAAATGTAAGAGAGGAAATCAAAGGAAATATTAAGAAAATGTCACAGGGCTGAAATTCATAGCTTACATATTCCCAAAGATCATCAAATGCCTGGAGATGGGATAAAAATCAATCTATGTCAAGGCAAATCATTGTAAAGTTTCTGAATACTGTCCAAAAATAAATTAACCTACAAACTTCTATAAAAGAGAGAAAAAAGGAAAGGCTTCAAGCAAAGATCAAGTAGAATGGCTTCTCAAAAAAGACACAGATGCTGTAAGATAGTTAAACAATGCTTACCGTTGTGAATGAAAATGATTTCCCACTTAGGAATCTTTGCTCAAAGAGTTTTATTACTTGTGTACGAAAGGAGAGCTGAAGCACTTTTATACCAATAGGCTTAAAATAAGTCACATGCCATGGAACCTTTCTCAAAAAAGGTCCTGGAGAATATGTTCCACTAAACAAGTGAGTAAAAACCTGGGAAGAGGAAGACCAGGGATTCTGAACAGCATCCAACAAAACAGAAGAGCAAAATAATCTCCAGGATGTTCATGAAGGGCAGTTCCAAAATGATAGCCAAGCAGTCAATTTTACAGTAGGTCATAACGCTCCAGGAGGAGTCTCTTCAGGGAGATGAAATTGATAGAATGCCTAATGTATTTGAATGTATTAAAAATAGAGGTTTACACTTGGAGAGTGTGGAGTTCAATTAATAAAGTACATAGAAACAAACCAATGAGGAGGGAGACCAAGACTATACTTAATTCTAAGATGAATAAAATATTGTACAAGAGAAAGAAAAAGAAATAATAATGGTTAAGCAATTGATTTTACACATTTATAAGAACTGATTACTGTTCTAACTAGAATTACAATTATATAACTCTTGGGAAAATGAGAGGGATGGAAAGTTGTGTGTGTGTGTGTGTGTGTGTGTGTGTGTGTATGTTTAACGGGGTGGGGAAAGTATAAAAGAAGACCGAATTTAAAGTCAATTCCTAAAATGTGTAAATCCACAAGTAGCAAAGTAGAAATGCGACTATCTTCGAAATATGATATTAAACCAAAATAATGAGCTGAAGATGTTGGAAATGGATGTCTATGGAGAATAGGAAATGAGAATAGAACAAGGTCCTGCTTTTTTTTTTCATACTAAGACTTATAGACTCTTGAAACTTGTCCGTATATGACTGGGGGGGGGCTTTTTTTCCAATACACATGTGTTAGATAGATATGTTGCTATCTTAAATTTGGGATATATCATTTGGATTGTATAAATATATTAAGTCTTTCTGCTCTCAAGTAACTTATTTTACAGGTAATGAAGAGCCTATAAATAAGGCATATAGATTGACCAGCTGCACATTTGTAAAAACAACAAAGCTCAACTATAGCTTTTAAAGGAAAATTAAAGGCAAATATATGGAAAACCTTTGAGCTTGTGCATTTGCTCCTTTACCACTCCCCAGGCCCTTCCCAGACAAACTTATAGCTTCTGTTTTTTGGAAATCAATGTCCCTCTTCCATTTAAGATATGAGTTAAAAATTAGTTCATCTTAAAAGCCTTCCTTTATTCATCCCACTCCACACTAAACACTTGTTCCTTTATGTTCTTTTAGCACATATGTTGTGTATTCAGCATTATTTCCCACTTGTTAATGTATTACTTCACTCTTAGCTCAAGGTATTGCTTGCATTTATAGCTTGTCTTCTCTAGGTAGACAATCAACTTTTTGAGAATAGGGCTGTATCTCATTCCCTATTATATTTACTAGTCTTGTGATAGGTTATAAAATAGATAACTAATAAGAACCTGCTGTATAAAAAATAAAATAAAATTCAAAAAGAAAATAATTTATTATGGGAAACACATTAGGGAAATTTAGTAATTTAATCTTCAAAGCTGATGTCAGATTACAAGCAAGCCTTCCCACAACATGTGTCAGATCCACTATTCCTTCATTCAGTAAAATGTCTTAATTATTGTCTTTGTGTTCAATGCTGTGCCAAATGCTGAAAATACAAAAACATTTGAAATTCAATACAGCTCTTCGTTCTGCCTCCCACAAAAATATGAGTCTCAAGTAGAGGATGGATATCGGGTTCGGATTTGGGGACAACAATAAATGAGCTAAACATGGTCAACAGGGTAGCAGTCTAGTGAAGTAAATATAAGGTTATAATGTGATAAGAGAAAGACAGGATGCAAGGAAGGAACTTTGTGGCACAGGATGAGGCAAAAGATGTAAAATCTGTTCCATATAATCATGATCAAATTACATGATCGTTGAGCCTAAATCCACATCTCTCCCTTTATTCTACCCTATTTTGCACTGCACACTTCCTTACTCTCTCTATTTTAGTCACACTGGCCTTCATCCACATTCTCCCTATGGGCCATTGCACTGTGCATTCCTCTTCATTGGAACACTTTTCCAACATTAGTCATCTAGGTATCCTCTAGTTATCCTTTAGATTTCAGCTTAAGTGTCACTACCTCAGATATTTCTTCCTGACTTTCTTAAATTATATACCCCAATTGTGTACCTTGTACTTCTCAGAAACTCTTGTCACAACTGCAATTTTGCATGTATTTATGTGAATGATGTCTATTTTCCAAATTATACACTAAGCTCCTCCAGGAGAGCAGGTGTGTTGCTCATCATCACTTGCCTCAATGCTTGAAATAAAATAGGTACTCAATATAGTGCAGTTGAAAAAAATTGAACAAATAATGTGATAAGAAAATAAAGAAATAAAAAAATCACTTTGGGAGATAAACAAAAAGATGCCAATAGCATGTTACTATCTTTATTAATCAGGGCACATTGGATTCCTCCAGGTCATCAAAAAGCAAAAACTAAAAAAAAAAAAAGCAAAACCTGCTCAAGTTATGGAATTACCACAAGAAGACTAGATAAATAACATGAAGACAATTCATATAGGGTTAGATATTTCTTCATCTGGAGGTAAGTTCATCATCTCCTGGGTGGAGTTTCCTAAAATATTGGGACATAGAGGGCATCTATGCTAGCACTGAGGTTGCAAACTATGACAGAGTGTGGCTCTGAAAGGACCTATTAGCAGGGAAAACATCTTTGGTTAGTATTAATCTCTCCCCCAGACTCAGAAATTCTTGCTCTCAGACTAGGAACATATACCCTAGTATCTCACTCTTTTCATAGTTAACTGAAATTTCAGCACTACACAGATTTTCTTAGTTTAAATGATTTTTAGGAAATAAGGGCTGAGTTAGAGAATTAGTTAATTAAAGTATTTTGTTGACTACTAGGAGGTATATTTTAAGCACTCTACTCAAGGAGCTACAATTTCAAATGACTAGTACATTTGCTAGAGTTTAGTTGCAGGAAAGACCAAAATGGGGTGGGATGGACAGGGAAATTTTCATGGAAGATGAAAAGTACAAAAGAGACGAGAAGGTATTTCAGGAGAGTAATGGTATAAACAAAGACCTAATTCTATTTAGAGCTCATGATACCCATAGTTTAAATAATAATGTTAGTTTTTTTTCCATGTTTATCCCATTTTCCACATATTATTTCTGATTCTAGTCACTCAAAGAGAAAGCAGGGAAATAATTAGATTTCTTCTACAACAAAGGAGTGTTCTGAAGAGTTAAATATCCAATCCAACTCTAACACCATGGATATGGGCTCAGAAATGAGAAATAAATGTACCATTTTCCTTCCACAAAACATAAAAAAGTGATACATAAAATCTTTTCAAAAAGAAAAATGTCTTTTTGTCAATGTCTAAGAACCAAGCTTTTTTGTTGTAGTTGCTACCATGGAATTTACTATATTTTATTAAACTATATTAACAACTCATCCAGAATGTACAATCCAAGAA
>NW_006781519.1:4310867-4351602 GCF_000442215.2 Lipotes vexillifer | reverse complement strand
GAAGAAGTATGTCCCTGCTGATAACTTCCTTTTTATATGGAAAATATTATTTCACTCTAACCTAACTTTTCTGTTGGACTATCTCCAGCCCTGTATTACTCTTACTACTATGATGCAATTAACATAGCTCCCTGTTTATATCTCCAATGACTTTTTAAACTAATCCTTACATAACACAAAACTTAATTTGCCACAACCATAAAAGTTATATAAAATGGAATTATACTTTGAAAAGCTTAAGAGTACTAACAATATAAAATTAAGATTTTTAAATTTAAATATAAGATGCCAATTTAATTATAAGGCTCTAGCTCTCATTTTCTTTTTAAATTAATCTAAGTATCTGAACAAAAGTTCATTTAAATATTATCTAATTAAGTCTAAAAAGATGTTTATATTTGCTCTTTATAAGATTAAAGTTATTAAATATTTCTCAATAATATAAAGACTAATATTATCTTAATTTTCTCAAAAATTGTCCACTTAAAGTTAGATAAATTAAGATCCTAATTTCTTTTCCCATATGTATCTGAGATACTTTTGCGATCTTGTTATTACTTTGTGTGTAAAAAGGCTTTTATGCATAGATTGCACTTAAGCTTCTGCAAAATTTATTTTATGACATTATTAGTAGAGCTTTTGAAACAGTTTGTCAAAAGTGAGTGGTATGGGAATTTTGTGTAGAAATATGGATTTTAAAGAAAAGACATTATTTATTTTGGTGCTCTGTATCAATAGGTCAGTGCTTCCTAAAAAAAAAAAAAAAAAAAAAAAGTTCATTTGCCTGTACATTTGTGGAGCACCTATTACATGCCAGGCATGGACGTGGTGGACGTTTGGGAAGAATGACCCAGTACCTATATGGTCTTCTCTCAGGGTCACAAGCATTGTGGGGGCCATTAGAACCCTGCATACATCTTTTAATTTGGACGTCTGGCAACACCTTACCTTACTTAGCTTTAGTAGTTTCACTTGTGATACACCTGATTTGATTTTGACAATAACTACTTTCAAATATATTAATGATATCTGCTAAGATAGGTATCAGTTTGCCCAAAAGTCTCTCAGTTTTAGCAATTACAGTCCCACCTCCTGGAAAACCCTTCCCAGGATAATTTGTCATTCTCTGTGTACCACCCAAGATTAAAAGGTGGGGTGGGATAGGGAGGGTGGGAGGGAGGGAGACAAAGAGGGAAGAGATATGGGAACATATATATATGTATAACTGACTCACTCTGTTATAAAGCAGAAACTAACACACCATTGTAAAGCAATTATACCCCAATAAAGATGTTAAAAAAAAAATAAAAAAAAAATAAAAAAATAAAAGCACTTTGCTAGCATATGAGGGTGTATGTATCCATAAAATTAAGTTGTAGTCACCTTTACTGGTAACAAAATATCTGGGAGATAATAAAAGAGCCTAAATAAATAATAAAACAGCAACGAGTGCCACTTCTCCAAAATTTACATAAAATGATTGATCTTTACTATGAAGTCAACCTTTAAATCTTTGATTATGATAGAAATGGGAGTCATCAAAGAGCCAATTTGATATTGCACAGGTTAAAAATGTTGGTAGGTTAGTTTGTTAATGAAAACCAAAATATAAAAGGAGGAAAATGGCTTGCAACTATGTTGTTCATTTACGTATCAGCACTCATATTCTTTATAATGGTTTGATCTGTGTTGCTAAACATAAGAAGGCAATTATCTCACTATTGTTGCTCATTCAATTAAATATCTACCTCTTTTATTGACAGCAAAATCCTAGTACATGTATTTTTCTGCACAGGTAAAACATTACAGGCCATACAACTAAACAAGGCAAAAAAAAAAAAAAACAGGAGTGAACTGACATTCAACTTACAAGGGTTTATCATGCTCCAGCCTTTAAAACATGATACATGGAGGGGAAAAAAATTTTCCTTATATACTGTCAAAAGAATAAGAACCAAAAAAAATGGTTGCCTTAAAAAATTGTCAAAATATATTTTACTTCCCATTTTTTCTTTCTATATCATACTAGAGAGCTTCTTTTCTGATGGACTTTCTTGGAAACATTTGCAAGCACCTCATACACTCTGGGCAACTTGGATAATTTTCTTCTTCATCTCCATACCTACAGATTCTTGTAAACACTTCTAACTTGGTCTTCTCATCTTCCCTTGCTTAAAAAGTTCCTCCATAACAACTGTCTCTTGAAATCAACCTGCTACTGGGGGTATTTTAATTAGGAGCATTAAGCTACTGTTTGAAACTATCCCCACTTAAACTTTGTCTAATATTAAAAATAATTGATTTTATTTAACCTCTTACATGTATTAGAAAATCAATATTGATAGTGATAATGGAAACTTACTACTTAACTTTGCTGATAAGAAGTTTAAAATTAAGGTCATTCATTGCCACAACTAGCAAAAAGCTGAGCAATAAAAATTAATAAAATAAATGTGTTATTTACTGATGCTCTTATAGTAAAGAAATAATGTTGTATTCAATTTATGCCAAATTGTTAAAAGTGACTTTTACAACATAGGAAAGCATATACTGCTAAAAAATTGTAAGACATGGTACTTATGCAACAGCCATATATGAGTGAATTTTGTAATTATTAATGTATACATAATATGTAATCATAATATTTTAGTAAGATGTGTAATTACAGTATAGTTATGTTATGAGATTAAAATGGCTTTTTAGATTACAAAGTGGTTTAATCTTCTCCCTTATTTGTTTTGAGTGATAAATTACTCTGTTCTAGCTTCCTAAAATATTGGAAGCTAAGATTACTTGCAGTTTTTTAAATGTATATTGTATGTCTTTGTAAATTCTGTTTCTGTCATTCCCTTAGCATCATGGTCCCAGGCTACATAACCTCTATGGGGAGTTGAAAAGGTACATAAATTAGCAATCTTATCAGAAAACAAATAACTACAAAGAGTTTTACCTACATGTAGAGAGTTAAAACTATAAGAGGATGAAACTAACAGTTTCCAGCTATTAATATGCAATAATAATGAATTTCAGTGGTTATCAATATCACCTTGTTTCCACTCTTTCTCAAAGCTAAGGGAACTCTTTCATAAGCCTTATCTCATTTTGTATTAACCTGCCAATTTTCATCTTATCTAAGCAGAAAATAATTTTCAAAATGATTATATGGAAAATAATATTGCTCTAATATACGAAATGCATGCAAAGAATGAAGTCAGTGAACAGGAGAGGTGAGGCAACAGTATGAGAAGAAAGATATCAGCCTGAGAATTTGAAAACTAAAAAATTAAAATGTCAATTGATTCTCCACTATATTCTCTGTCTCTCACTTTGTTCTTTCTCTAAACCTTACTCGTGAACTGTGCAAGCCTATGGGAATCAAAGTGAATTACACTCTGTATGACAGACTCTAAGTCCATTCACCTCATTAAAAATAGCTCAATTTCGTTTCTTTTTATGACTGAGTAATGTTCCATTGTATATATTTGCCACATCTTCTTTATCCATTCATCCGATGATGGACAGAGGAAGTAAGTCAGAAAGAGAAAGGCAAATACCGTATGCTGACACATATATATGGAATTTAAGAAAAAAAAATATGTCATGAAGAACCTTGGGGCAAGAATAAAGATACAAACCTACTAGAGAATGGACTTGAGGATATGGGGAGGGGGAAGGGTAAGCTGTGACAAAGTGACAGAGTGGCATGGACATATATACACTACCAAACATAAAATAGATAGCTAGTGGGAAGCAGCCGCATGGCACAGGGAGATCAGCTTGGTGCTTTGTGACCACCTAGAGGGGTGGGATAGGGAAGGTAGGAGGGAGGGAGACGCAAGAGGGAAGAGATATGGGAACATACGTATATGTATAACTGATTCACTTTGTTATAAAGCAGAAACTAACACACCATTGTAAAGCAATTATACTCCAATAAAGATGTAAAAAAAAAAAAAAGTGAATTACAAGGTGGCTGCTCTTCTGCCCTTATCACAGCTCTTACATGGTTTATAAAGAACTTTCATATATATTATCTCATCTCATCCTCAAAACAGTCCTTTGAAGCAAATAATATTCCACTGAAATTATATTTCATTTTAGAATCATCGTGTAGTTTTGCATAATTGTGTAGTATATTACTGCATAATTTTATTCTAAATTTACTGAGGAAGAAGCTGAGGTTGGCAATCCCAAATTCAATGCTCTTTCCAACACAAAGTAGGTCATTGTTATTTTATACTAAAAATGTTCAATACATTTGTTCTAGAGTTTAAGGTGATAGAAACATCAATATATAGCATAAGTAGTAATTTCTGTCAAAAGAATACAATAATAACAGAAAAAGAGGAATCTACTTAATTAATATTCATTTTGTGATTGTAAATTGTCTGGTGAGCTCTTTAAGTCTCATGAGCTGAAAAACCATCAATATGCTGACTACTCACAAATTTGTATATCCTGCCTGGACCTCATCCATAAGATGGATACTTATATTCGAATCACCTGTACTTCTCCACTTAGACACCTAAGAATCATCTCAAATTTAATGGTCAAAAACAATCAACTGATTCCCTCGCCTCCACCCAATCCCTTGATTTTCCTGCTTTATTCCCTATAACCAGGGTGACTATACAACTCATCATTCAAACATGGGTACTTTTGAGAGTGAAAGGGGGAAGGTTAATAATCTATCTCAAAAAAAGGCAACTGTTTTTATCCATTTCCAAAACTTAAAACCTTGGAATCTTTTTTGTGAACTTTTAATCTTATTTCCTGTATTCAATCTGTCAGCAAATACTGTCAGTTCTGCATGAGAATTAGACGACTTTTCACTACCTCCAGAGTTACACATGCTGTTCCATTATTCCTTATCTGGACTATTGCAGCAACCTTCTCTATGATCTCCTTGCCTCCACCCTTGTCCCTCTAAAATCTATTTTAAACACAGCATTTGACATAATCCTTTTAAAACATAAATCATATCATGCCACTCAAAATACTCTGATGGTGTCCCATAATATCCAGAATATAAGCATGTTTCATAAAATGGACATGATCATACATTAGCTGCTCCTCTTTCAACCCATCTTCTCTCTGACATCAGTTGCTGCTACTCTCCTACTTTGTTTCACTTCAGTCATACTGCCTTCTTGCTCCCCTTTGAACATTCCAGGCATACTCCTGTCTCAGGTTCCCTGTGCTGACTGTTTCCTCTCTCTAGAACTTTCATCCCTCAGATATCTACATGGCTCAGTTTCTCACCTCACTCAAATCTGTGTTCCAATGAGGCTTTCTAATTGTCCCTGGAGTTCCCTGTTTAAAATTGCATTTGTGACCTTCAAGCATACTACATATTTTACTCACTTATCAGTATATTGTCTGCAACCAAGTACTACAATGGTAATTCCATAAAGATGTGAATTTTTGTCTGTTTTCCCTCTCTATTTCCAGGAGCTAGAACAATGCTTGCAGTCACAAAATACCTTTTTTAAGGAATTAATTAAGAAGTCATATTTAGATACAAATAATATCTGTACCAGCAACTAAGTGTGGATTAAAGATTATAGATATGGAGTTGAATTTTAATATAATTTTATTTTTATGTTAGTAAGTGATGAACACAGTACCTACACTGTGTCATGTGGCTATTTTCCTCTTCTGCCTGGTGAAATGGAAAATTTCTTGTTTTCAGTAATAAAAATATCCATTCATATACATTTAAAAAAATTTATTGGAGTATAGTTGATTTACAATGTTGTGTTACTTTCTCCTGTACATCAAAGTGAGTCAGTTATACATAAACATATATCCACTCTGTTTTTAGATTCTTTTCCCATATAGGCCATTACAGAGTATTGAGTAGATTTCCCTGTGCTATACAGTAGGTTCTTATTAGTTATCTATTTTATATATAGTAGTGTGTATATGTCAATCCCAGTCTCCCAATTTATCCTTCCCCACCCCCATCCCCTGGTAATCATAAGTTTGTTTTCTACATCTGTGATTCTACTTCTGCCTTGTAAATAAGTTCATTTGTACCCTTTTTTTTAGATTCCACATATAAGCAATATCATATATTTGTCTTTCTGTGTCTGACTTACTTCACTCAGTATGATAATCTCTAGGTCCACCCATGTTGCTGCAAATGACATTATTTTCTTCTTTTTTGTGGCTGAGTAATATTCCATTGTATATATGTACCACATCTTCTTTATCCATTCCTCTGTTGATGTACATTTATGTTGCTTCCATGTCCTGGTTATTGTAAATATTGCTGCAATGAATATTGAGGTGCATGTATTTTTTGAATTATGGTGTTCTCTGGGTATATGACTAGGATTAGAAGTGCTGCATCATATGTTAGTTCTATTTTTAGTTTTGTAAGGAACCTCCATACTGTTCTCCATAGCACCTCTACCAATTTACATTCCCACCGACAGTGTAGGAGGGTTCCCCTTTCTCCACACCCTCTACAGCATTTACTGTTTGTAGATTTTTTGATGATAGCCATTCTGACCAGTGTGAGGTGATACCTCATTGTCATTTTGATTTGCTTTTCTCTAATAATTAGTGATGTTGAGCATCTTTTCATGTGCTTTTTGGCCCTCTGTATGCCATCCTTGGAAAAAATGTCCATTTAGATCTTCTGCCCATGTTTTGACTGGGTTATTTGTTTTTGTTTTTGTTTTTTTTTTTGATTTTGAGCTGCATGAACTGTTTGTATATTTTGGAGATTAATCTCTTGCCAGTTACTTTGTTTGCAAATATTTTCGCCCATTCTGAGAGATGTCTTTTTGTTTTGTTTATGGTTTCCTTCATATACAATTTTAAACTCAATTTTGTACCATTAGTAAGTTCTGCTATGTAAATGATATAAAATACCAATATAGATTTAATTACTTTCTCTTTTGTAATTTTTTCCTATTTAAAAAAAAAACTATATAATATGTATGTGTGGCTTTGTTTCAACATCCATTTATTTTGAATTTATAAATCAAGAAACTCACTAACCACTGCAATACTGATTTAACTGAATTTAAGTATGAGTTAGTCTGTAAATATAGTATTACCATGATAAGGAATTTCTAGCCATTTCATAACAAATGTGTATATGTTAGTGTCTTCTGAACTTGGCCTAATATATAAAACTTGCATTACAGTAAACAAGTTTCTTAGATGGCTTTCAAATAGGACAACAAATTTCCTCTGACTTAAATTTTTTCAAAATTTTTTTTTTTAAATGGACATTGAAGAAGGAGACTCATTGTAAAGACTGTAAAATGATATGCTAATATTGTAATCCTTGCTGCTTAAAAGAAATATACCTTTGATTTCTTAAAACATTAAAGTACCCAAAAGAATTCTCACTTCAGAAGGTAAAAAAGCAAGTAATGAATCAAAGAAAGCACCGTGGCAGGCTTGCTATAGGGAATTAGAAACATTGGCCCCAAACTAGTGCTTCTACTGATGGGTAGAACATGTGATTTGTACTTTTAAGAGAAAATAATGGCATCATATTAATATATATATATATATATATATATATATATATATTTGAAGTAAAAATCACACATGAATGTTATAATGGCAATAATATTATTAAGGAATCACTTTAAAGCTGAAGTGAGAAAAATACAAAAAAATTCACTATTCCCAATGTAAATATGTTATAAAGTAGCATTGAGTAATGAAAAACAAAATTGAGGTAAGAAGATAAAAACAATACTATGTTCCTTATTGTTTCCCCTAAATGCTGTATTCATATAAAGACTCTTAATAGTTAATCTCTTACAATATATGTTTAAGAAATGTGGGTTAATATTTTACCCATTTTGTGTTTGATAAAATCTTAACACATGTGGAATTTTCATTGATTTCCTAAGAAGGAACCAGGTATCCACACTCAAAACAAGAGATATTATTCTTGGAGAGAAAGATCTCACAACTCATTTAGTTTCTATTTCCAAGGAATTTCAAGAACTCATTTGTCTGGGCAGAGTCTCATCTCTCCAGGATTGGCTTAGGTGTGGTCTAAAAGTGAAGTTCAGCTGACCTCTCAAGGTCACTTCCAGATTTATGAACTTGTGAAATTCCCTAAAGACATTTCTTTTCCAAGCTAACATACACTGTTTCCACTTTCCTTGACAGAGATGAAAAAAGCCTTTGTTCATGCTCAAAGGAAAGCAGATCACTGAATACTGTTTTCTCAGTGAACAACTCTTTTGATTAATGCATAAGTGCTAAGAGTTGTCCTCCCCAATGTCTTACTATGATATTCAAACCATATTACATGCTGCTGAAAGGTTCCTGTCTAAATGCCTTAGGATGGGTTGAAGTATGTTTACCTCAGGCAATTCTTCCAGGAAAAATTAAGGCCTAATATGATTTAAAAAAAAACAGCTTTGCTTATTTCTTCCCCTGAATTGCATTGGTCTAAAGGGTAAGCTTCTATAATTTTAGCCTATAGAGATAGGTAGACTTGTTTTCCTCTGCAAATATTTGAACAGTGAGAGCTATGTCTCAAGTGAATACATGGCTACTCTAATCACAAAGTAACATCAGGTTTCTAGGTTTCTGAGCCCTGAACTATTATCATTAAAAGAAACTTGCTCTTAAACATTCCTAGTAGACTGAGATGGAAGCACCCTGACATTTTTTTTTTTTGATGAAGATATCAACTGTGGCCTGCTTATACACTCTACTCACCTATTTCAGAAATAGTGTGAAATTTCATCATAAAAAAATCATTCACATATGTTATTGGCAAACAACACTCTTCCATCTCTGTAGTATATATTTAATTTCATGGAAATATATAGCATTACCAATAAACTACTACAATAAAGCAGTGATGTAATTTCTATGAAAAAGCTCAAAATTATCATTGCTTAGTTTAAAATATACTACATTAAAAATATAAAACACTGTCTCTTTTAAGTAAATGCCAAATGAATTCAAAGTAACTGTATTCCAACAATCCTAGAAACCTGCTTAGAGTTTATGGTCTTATATAACACTTTATATGTGGAATCTAAATACAATACAAATAAACGTATCTATGAAACAGAAACAGACTCACAGACATAGAGAACAAACTTGTGGTAGTCAAGGTGGGGAGGTGGGGTGGGGGAGGGAAGGACTGGGAATTTGAGATTTGCAGATGCAAACTAGTATATATAAGATGGATAAGCAACAAGGTCCTACTGTATAGCACAGGGAAGTATATCCAATCTCCTGGGATAAACCATAATGGAAAAGAATATTGAAAAAAGAATGTATATATGTGTAAAACTGAGTCACTTTGCTGTACAGCAGAGATTGGCACAACATTGTAAATCTACTATACTTCAATTAAAAAAAGTACACCACTGGTATAAATATAAGGTGATAAGAAGGAAAATCTCACTAAAATTTTATAATTGTCAACTTCCTCACTTCACTCTTTGAAAAAATTGTTTACAATCTGTATAGTTCAAATTTGATAAAATCACAAGGAAATATCTCTTATTAACTCACATATTACATTGTAGATCAACTATACTTCAGTAAAATTTAAGAAAAAGTAAAGTTTACGGTTTTAATCTGTATTTTCTTGCCTTCAGAAAGGTTATTATTACATAAACAGATGGATATATGTATAGTTAGCAGTTTTAATTATATAAACTTAGACCAGGGGCTTATATAAATGTATTTGAGTGGCAGAAAAAAAATGCCTTTAAAAAGTTAGTTCATTATTAAAGTTATTTTGCCTTTAATAATTTTGTATCATTCCATATGATTTATTTTCAAATATTTGACTCAAATAGGAAAGACCATACCTGAGTTTGCTCCCAGCTGTGTTCAGCCTACAGTAGCTCTTCTCGGGTTTTCAGTTTTTTCAATATTTTCAGCAACCTTAATATTTATTTTTAATATATATATATATATATATATATTATTGTGGTAAAAAAATAGTCACATTAAATTTTTCATCTTAACCAGTTTTAACTGTACAGCTCAGTAGTGTTAAGTATATTCACATTGTTGTGCAACAGAACTCTAGGACTCTTTCATCTTGCAAAACTGTTTTACAACTACTTTTTATCCCATGATTATTTTTCACTACAAAAGGGAAATGCTTTATTTCCTTTTTATTTTATTTTTTAATAATTAAAATTATGCTATTCAACTATCAGTTATACGTTAATCTAATCTCCCCTTAGCACAAAATCATATATTCATATAATGGCATCAATTAAGCCAAAATACCTTGTCTCCAATTGCTGAGGAGGCTAAATATAAAGACTACCCTTCCCTTTGAGTTAGTCCTATAATGATCTTCTTAGAGTCTGCGAAATAAGTTAAAATGTTTTCATGACTGAACTCCTCCTAATTATTAAATTACACCAGAACTTCGCATAAGAGTAGATATAACCTCACTGCCTAGGCCACATTCCAAACTGACTATTTTCTTTCTATGGATATAATTTCCCCCTTGCTTATTTGGCTTGGTAATAGTCCACGCTTCATCCATCTATTCTTTTTTGAAGCATGTTTGAGAAGAAAAGTTTACCATAAAGTTCACAAAAAAAGACTTCCACTCTTTGCTTCATCTACTTAAATTCTTTGTTTAATCATGTTTATGTTTTGTCTTAAATTGAACTATTTCAATATGTGTTGATATCTCCTGTTAAATATCTTTCTATTGCCCTCTCTATGCATTAATTTGTACAATAAAACATTTTCCAAACCTTTACACTCTTAATGTCAACACACTTTCCCATTCTGCTGGTTTAACCACAAATGAGAGCTAGTGTGCCCAACTCCAACCCTTCTCATTCTTGTGGCTTCCTTTACTCTCCTTACATTGAAGTCTTAAGGCAAATTAAAAAATAGATTAAAACTGACTTTAATGCCCCTTTAAATCCATCCCAGAAAAAAAGCAATCAGTCAGAAAACTATTTTTTATCATAAGCATTCTTATCTTAATAATGGAATAACTCATTTTCTAGGCAGAACGACTCTAACACTTAAAACTAGTCAAAACAGTGAACATAAATTTCCAGTTGTTGACATAATACCACTGTGAGTTTGAACAGTCATGTCTGTTTATCTCCAACTGATGAACTAAGTCAGACACTGGAACAGCTGTTGAAGGAGTGGCAGAAACTTAAGGCATTTTGCCCCAATTACTGCCTGTTGCTTTTGCTGAGTCCATTATTAAATGGTCATATTCTATCTGCATGTATTATATAAAATCATGTCCAACCCCACTAAGTAAGCAGCACTGATCTCCCTCCTACCCACCCTCCCTATCCCATCCCTCTAGTTGGTCACAAAGCACTGAGTTGATCTCCCTGTGCTATGCGGCTGCTTCCAACTAGCTATCTATTTTACGTTTGGTAGTGTATATATATCCATGACATTCTCTCACTTTGTCACAGCTTACCCTTTCCCCTCCCCATATCCTCAAGTCCATTCTCTAGTAGGTCTGTGTCTTTATTCCCGTCTTACCGCTAGGTTCATCATGACATGTTTTTTTCTTAGATTCCATATATATGTGTTAGCATACGGTATTTGTCTCTCTTTCTAACTTACTTTACTCTGTATGACAGACTCTAGGTCTATACACCTCACTAAAAATAGCTCAGTTTCGTTTCTTTTTATGGTTGAGTAATATTCCATTGTATATATGTGCCACATCTTCTTTATCCATTCATCCGATGATGGACACGTAGGTTGTTTCCATCTCCTTGCTATTGTAAATAGAGCTGCAATGAACATTCTGGTAAATGACTCTTTCTGAATTATTGTTTTCTCAGGGTATATGCTCAGTAGTGGGATTGCTGGGTCATATGATAGTTCTATTTGTAGTCTTTTAAGGAACGTCCATACTGTTCTCCATAGTGGCTGTATCAATTTACATTCGCACCAACAGTGCAAGAGTGTTCCCTTTCTTCCCCATCCTCTCCAGCATTTATTGTTTCTAGATATTGTGATGATGGCCATTCTGACTAGTGTGAGATGATATCTCATTTTAGTATTGACTTGCATTTCTCTAATAATTAATGATATTGAGCATTCTCTCATTTGTTTGTTGGCAGTCTATATGTCTTCTTTGGAGAAATGTCTGTTTAGATCTTCTCCCCATTTCTGGACTGGGTTTTTTGTTTTTTTTGGTATTGAGCTGCATGAGCTGCGTGTAAATTTTGGAGATTAATCCTTTGTCAGTTGCTTCATTTGCAAATATTTTCTCCCATTCACACGGTTGTCTTTTGGTCTTGTTTATGGTTTCCTTTGCTGTGCAAAAGCTTTGAAGTTTCATTAGGTCCCATTTGTTTATTTTTGTTTTTATTTCCACTTCTCTAGGAGGTGGGTCAAAAAGGATCTTGCTGTGATTTATGTCATAGAGTGTTCTGCCTATGTTTTCCTCTAAGAGGTTGATAGTTTCTGGCCTTACATTTAGGTCTTTAATCCATTATGAGCTTATTTTTGTGTATGGTGTTAAGGAGTGTTCTTATCTGATACTTTTACATGTACCTCTCCAGTTATCCCAGCACCAGTTATTGAAGAGGCTGTCCATTCTCCACTGTACATTCCTTCCTCCTTTATCAAAGATAAGGTGACCATTTGTGTGTGAGTTTATCTCTGAGCTTCCTATACTGTTCCATTAATCTATAATTCTGTTTTTGTGCCAGTACCATAGTGTCTTGATTACTCTAGCTTTGTAGTATAGTCTGAAGTCAGAGATCCTGATTCCTCCAGCTTTGTTTTTCGCTCTAAAGATTGCTTTGGCTATTCGGGGTCTTTTGTGTTTCCATACAAATTGTGAAATTTTTATTCTAGTTCTGTGAAAAATGCCAGTGGTAGTTTGATAGGGATTGCATTGAATCTGTATATTTCTTTGGGTAGTAGAGTCATTTTCACAATGTTGATTCTTCCAATCCAAGAACATGGTATATCTCTCCATCTATTTGTATCATTTTTAATTTCTTTCATCAGTGTCTTATAATTTTCTGCATACAGGACTTTTGACTTCTTCGGTAGGTTTATTCCTAGATATTTTAGTTTTTATTGTTTCAATGGTAAATAAGAGTGTTTTTTTGATTTCACTTTCAGATTCTTCATCATTAGTGTATAGGAATGCCAGAGATTTCTGTGCATTAATTTTGTATACTGCTACTTTAACAAATTCATTGATTAGCTCCAGTAATTTTCTGGTAGCATCTTTAGGATTCTCTATGTATAGTATCATGTCTTCTGCAAACAGTGACAGCTTTACTTCTTCTTTTCCAATTTGGATTCCTTTTATTTCCTTTGCTTCTTTGATTGCTGTAGCTAAAACTTCCAAAACTATGTTGAATAAGAGTGGTGAGAGTGGGCACAATTGTCTTTTTCCTGATCTTAGTGGAAATGCTTTCAGTTTTTCACCACTGAGGATAATGTTGGCTGTGGGTTTGTCATATATGGCCTCTATTATGTTGAGGAAAGTTCCCTCTATGCCTACTTTCTGCAAGGTTTTTATCATAAATGGGTGTTGAATTTTGTTGAAAGCTTTCTCTGCATCTATTGTGATGACCATATTGTTTTTCTCCTTCAATTTTTTAATATGGTGTATCACATTGATTGTCTTGCATATATTGAAGAATCCTTGCATTCCTGGAATAAACATCACTTGATCATGGTGTATGATCCTTTTAATGTGCTGTTGGATTCCGTTTGTTAGTATTTTGTTGAGGGTTGTTGCATCTATGTTCGTCAGTGATATTGGCCTGTAGATTTCTTTCTTTGTGACATCTTTGTCTGGGTTTTGTATCAGGGTGATTGTGGCCTGGTAGAATGAGTTTGGGAGTGTTCCCCCCTCTGATTATTTTCGAAGAGTTTGAGAAGGATAGGTGTTAGCTCTTTTCTAAATGTTTGATAGAATTCGCCTGTGAAGCCATCTGGTCCTGGGCTTTTATATGTTGGAAGATTTTTAATCACAGTCTCAATTTCAGTGCTTGTGGTTAGTATGTTCATATTTTCTCATTCTTCCTCGTTTAGTATTGGAAGGTTGTGCATTTCTTAGAATTTGTCCATTTCCCCCAGGTTGTCCATTTTATTGGCATAAAGTTGCTTGTAGTAATCTCTCCTGATCCTTTTTATTTCTTCCTTGTCATATGTTACTTCCCCTTTTTCATTTCTAATTCTATTCATTTGTGTCTTCTCCCTTTTTTCCTTGATGAGTCTGGCTAATTGTTTATCAATTTTGTTTATCTTCTCAAAGAACCAGGTTTTAGTTTTATTGATCTTAGCTATTGTTTCCTTCATTTCTGTTTCATTTATTTCTGATCTGATCTTTATGAGTTGCCTCCTTCTGATAACTTTGGGGGTTTATTTTTGTACTTCTTTGGCTAATTGCTTTATGTGCAAGGTTAGGTTGTTTATTCGAGATGTTTCCTGTTTCTTAAGGTAGAATTGTATTGCTATAAACTTCCCTGTTAAAACTGGTTTTGCTGCATACCATAGGTTTTGTGTCGTCGTGTCTCCATTGCCATTTGTTTCTAGGTATTTTTATTTCCTCTTTGATTTCTTCAGTGATCACTTCGTTATTAAGTAGTGTATTGTTTAATCTCCATGTCTTTGTATTTTTTACAGATCTTTTCCTGTAATTGGTATCTAGTCTCATAGCATTGTGGTCGGAAAAGATACTTGATACAATTTCAATTTTCTTAAATTTACCAAGGCTTGATTTGTCACCCGTGATATGATCTATCCTGGAGAATGTTCCATGAGCACTTGAGAAAAATGTGTATTCTCTTGTTTTTGGATAGAATGTCCTATAAATATCAATTAAGTCCAGCTTGTTTAAAGTATCATTGAAAGCTTGAGTTTCCTTATTTATTTTCATTTTGGATTATCTGTCCATTGGTGAAAGTGTGTGTTAAAGTCCCCTAGTATGAATGTGTTACTGTCGATTTCTCCTATTATGGATCTTAGTATTTGCCTTATGTATTGAGGTGGTCTCATGTTGGGTGCATACATATTTACAATTGTTACATCTTCTTCTTGGATCGATCCCTTGATCATTATGTAGTGTCCTTCTTTGTCTCTTCTAATTGTCTTTATTTTAAAGTCTATTTTCTCTGATATGATAATTGCTACTCCAGCTTTCTTTTGGTGTCCATTTGCCTGGAATATCTTTTTTCCATCCTCTCACTTTCAGTCTGTATGTGTCTCTTTGTCTGAAGTGGGACTCTTGTACACAGCATATATATGGGTCTTGTTTTTGTATCCATTCGTCCAGTCTGTGTCTTTTGATGGGAGCATTTAATCCATTTACATTTAAGGTAATTATCAATATGTTTGTTTCTATTCCCATTTTCTTAATTGTTTTCTGTTTGTTGTTGTAGGGCTTTTCCTTCTATTGTCTTTCTTGCCTAGAGGAGATCCTTTAGCATTTGTTGTAAAGCTGGTTTGGTGGTGCTGAACTCTCTCAGCTTTTGCTTGTCTGTAAATGTTTTAATTTCTCCATCAAATCTGAATGAGATCCTTGCTGGGTAGAGTAATCTTGGTTGTAGGTTCTGCTCCTTCACCAGTTTAAATATGTCTTGCGAGTCCCTTCTGGCTTGCAGAGTTTCTGCTGAAAGATGAGTTGTTAACCTTATGGAGATTCCTTTGTGTTTTATTTGTTGTCTTTCCCTTGCTGCTTTTAATATGTGTTCTTTGTATTTAATTTTTGATTTGATTAATATGTATCTTGACGTGTTTCTCCTTGGATTTATTCTGTATGGGACTCTCTGTGCTTCCTGGACTTGATTAACTATTTTCTTTCCCATAATAGGGACCTTTACAACTATAATCTCTTCAAATATTTTCTCAGTACCTTTCTTTTTCTCTTCTGCTTCTGGAACCCCTATAATTAGAATGTTGGTATGTTTATTGTTGTCCCAGATGTCTCTGAGACTGTCCTCAGCTCTTTTCATTCTGTTTTCTTTATTCTCCTCTTCAGTAATTATTTCCACTGTTTTATCTTTCAGGTCACTTATCCGTTCTTCTGCCTCAGTTATTCTGCTATTGATCCCTTCTAGAGTATTTTTAATTTCATTTATTGTGTTGTTCATCATTGCTTTTTTCATCTTAATTCTTCTAGTTCCTTGTAAAATGTTTATTGCATTTTCTCTATTTTATTTCAAAGATTTTGGACCATCTTTACTATCATTATTCTGAATTCTTTTTCAGGTAGACTGCTTATTTCCTCTTCATTTGTTAGGTCTGGTGATTTTTATCTTGCTCGTTCATCTGCTGTGCGTTTTTCTGTCTTCTCATTTAGCTTATCTTACTGTGATGGGGTCTCATTTTTGCAGGCTTCAGGTTCGTAGTTCCTGTTGTTTTCAGTGTCTGTCCCCAGTGGCAAGGTTGGTTCAGTGGGTTGTGTACTCTTCCTGGTGGCGGGGCCTAGTTCCTGTATTCTGGTGAATGAGGCTGTATCTTTTCTCTCTGGTGGGCAGTTCCACGTCTTGTGGTGTGTTTTGTGGTGTCTGTGAACTTATGATTTTAGGCAGCCTCTCTGATAATGGGTGGTGTTGTGTTTCTGTCTTGCTACTTGTTTGGCATAGGCTGTCCAGCACTGTAACTTGCTGGTCGTAGAATGAAGCTTGGTGTTGGTGTTGAGATGGAGATTTTCGCCATTTGATATTACATGGAGCTGGGAGGTCTCTTGTGGGCCAGTGTCCTGAAATTGGCTCTCCCACCTCAGAGACACAGCACTGACTCCCGGCTGGATCACCAATAGCCTTTCATCCACACGGGTTAGAATAAAAGGGAGAAAAATTAGAAAGAATGAAAGAGGATAAAAACAAATAACAGAAAGTAAGATAAAATAAAATAAAGTTATTAAAATGAAAAATAATTATTAAGAAAAAACTATTTTTGAAAAGTAAAAAAAAAAAAAAAGAAAAAACGGATGGATAGAACCCTAGGACAAATGGTAAAAGGAAAGCTATATAGACAAAATCACCCAGGAGCTTACACATACACATTCACAAAAAGAGGAAAAGGGGAAAAAATAATAAATCTTGCTCTCAAAGTCCACCGCCTTGATTTGGGATGATACGGTGTCTATTCAGATATTTCACAGATGCAGTGTACATCAAGTTGATTGTGGAGATTTAATACGCTGCTCCTGAAGCTGCAGGGAGAGATTTCCCTTTCTCTTCTTCATTCTCACAGCTCTCGGGGTTCAGCTTTGGATTTGGCCCCACCTCTGCATTTAGGTTGCCAGAGGGTGTCTGTTCTTTGCTCAGACAGGACGTGGTTAAAGGAGCCACTGATTCGGGGGGTCTGGCTCACTCAGGCTGGGGAGAGGCAGGGGCATGATGCAGGGCCAGCCTGTGGTGGCACAGGCTGGCGTGACGTTGCAAAAGACTGAGGTGTGCTGTGCATTCTTCTTGGGAAGTTGTCCCTGGATCCCAGGACACTGGCAGTGGCGGGCTGCACAGGGTCCCCGGAAGAGAGGTGTGGACAGTGACCTGTGCTTGCACACAGGCTTCTTGGTGGCAGCAGAAGCGGCCTTAGAATCTCATGCCCATCTCTGGGGTCCACGCTGTTATCCACGTCTCACGCCTATCTCTGGAGTTCCTTTAAGCAGCGCTCTTAATCCCCTCTCCTTGTGTGCCAGGAAACAAAGAGGGAAGAAAAAGTCTCTTGCCTCTTTGGCAGGTCTGAACTTTTCCCCAGACTCCCTCCCGGCTAGGCGTGGTGCACTAACGCCTTCAGGCTCTGTTCATGCCACCAACCCCAGTCCTCTCACTGTGCTCCAACCAAAGCCCGAGCTTCAGCTCCCAGCCCCACCCGCCCTGGCGGGTGAGCAGACAAGCCTCTTGGGCTACTGAGTGCCAGTTGGCACTGATCCTCTGTGTGGAAATCTCCCTGCTTTGCCCTCTGCACCCCTGTTGCTGCGCTGTCCTCCGTGGCCCCGAAGATCCCCTGCTCCACCACCTGCAGTCTGCCCCAGAGAAGGGGCTTCCTAGTGTGTGGAAACCTTTCCTCCTTCACAGCTCCCTCCCACTGGTGCAGGTCCCGTCCCTATCATTTTGTCTTTGTTTATTCTTTTTTCTTTTGCCTTACTCAGGTACGTGGGGAGTTTCTTGCCTTTTGGGAAGTCTGAGGTCTTCTGCCAGTGTTCAGTAGGTGTTCTGTAGGAGTTGTTCCACGTGTAGATGTATTTCTGATGTATCTGTGGGGAGGAAGTTGATCTCAGCATCTTACTCTTCTGCCATCTTCCCCTCCCACTCTCCTTTAGCCCCACGGTATTTTTAAAAATCCCTAGAATTTGAATACCTTTACATGGTGTATGTAAATTTCCTCACCACTCTCTAATATTTTATAACCTGCCAGGTTTACTTATTTACCTGTCTCAACCCTGAAATCATTTGTCTTTCTTACCATGATTTATCGCTTCTGATTTGTATTATTGTTCCAGCCCCAGAATGTGATACTTTGGAACCTAGAGAGAAAGATATTAAATCTCTCCTCTGTGAGCAATGCTTTCTTCAAAGAGCCTCCTCCCCTGTCAAGTACTCTTGGAACTCTGAAATCCTGTGTAGCACAATCAGACAATGTGCTTATATTTCTTGTGCAGCTGGCTCTCTGATCTCTCCCTTGACCCAGTTTGTACCAACTAAGTAAGCATCTAAAATCACTGCAAATTGCATTATGGGAAATACTGCTTTAAGGTCACAGGATGTGGAGCAACTTCTCCCTGCACCTCAAAGTGACAAAATGATGACTAATTCCAAATGCCTCAGTGTTAGATGCCCTTTCCAATGATTTTCTTATTACTGCCTAGAAATCCCGGTTACACATATGGTCCTGGGACTCAAACTATTCTAGCAATTTAAATTAACACATGCTCCATGTTTTGTTTTGCTTTTTAAATATTTGGTAAATAAATATGATTTTTCATGTAATAATAGTATGTTCCTTTCAGAATCTATAGTTTAAATATTTTCTGAAGGCAAATTTTTATAAATAGTAAAATAATAATAATAATAAATTACAAGATGATGGTGTCTACAGTGGTGATTGTAGCAGAACAGAGAATAAACTTCTGATCATTACTGGCCTAAATGGCAGCTCTGTAATATTTCAGATTTGGAAATGATACATGCTCTGTAGCCTTGAGAAGTCCAGCAGTAAAAACATATTTTCATGAGCATGACTTATTGGACTAAAATATTAATTTTCAGTAACATTTATATATATATATATATATATATATATATATATATATACAATGTTAAAGAAAATTACTATTTTTGTTCAATTAGTATTTAAACTTTATATAATTAAGATTATTCACTACTGTTCAGCCACAATATCTTTTATATATATATATATATATATATATATATATATATATATATATATCACTTTGGGAAATATATTGATCAATGACATTATTTCTTATATAAACATAGAATATTTATGCTTTGAATCATGTAAATTTTAGAACTCTAAAGGAATCTTAGAATCTATTTAGTACAAGTCTTTCATTTTACAGATAAGGAAACTAATGCCCAAAGCAAATACCTTGTTAATTGTTTAGTTTGTTTAACCTTTATGCCTGACATCATGCTTAGCACTTTACAAGCATTATGTCAAATGACCCTTATAAGAATTACATGTGGTAGAGATAATGATGATGATGTTGATCATACTCATTTCATAAAAGGGGAAACTGAAGCTTAGAGTGGTTGTTACTTGTTCAAAACTACTAGGTAACAAAGCCATATTTTAAACCATGACTTTAGATTTGTGGCATAGATTCTTTAACAGTTTACATGAGATATCATTCACGTACCATACATTTCACCATTTAAAATGGACAATTCAATGACTTTTAGCACATTCACAGAGCATGATCCATCATCACTATCAAATTTAAATTATTTCTTCACCCTAAAAAGACACCCTATACCCATTAGTGGTTACTCCCTGTATTGTATTTGTGTGTGTATGTAACTCTCTGTATATTATGATCTTTTGACATCTTAACAAATCTTTTATGTCTAGGGAGATACTGCCCCTCCCTGGGTTAGCCAATTCTTAGAGATAACAAAGGGCCCAGACCCCAGTTGTGAGCATGCTTTTGATATGCAAACTAACCAATTCAGAGACGTACCTCCTCTAGCTGGCCTCTGTACCCCAGGAGGCAGCATACCTCTGCCTTACTCATTCTGGGACTAGGTACCAGGCAAGTTGCCCAAAACCCATGGAAATTATTCAGACTAACCCATCCTAATCTCTTCACTCTGCACCACCTTGACTTTCTGGGAAACTCCCCTCACCTCTGCCTCCTGACCACACTGGTGTCTATCCCATGTGGCTCTGCCTGGCATGTCATATGCCCTGTCTCTAGAACCTGTGAGTATGATAAACTATGCTTTATCTTGAGCCTCTCTTCTGTCTCTTCTTGTGGCCATGTTTAACTATCTCATAAAAGAATACCAAACACTGCCAAATGCCTCCACCCAACCGCCAGCCCTAGGCAACTACTAATCTACTTTATAACCCTAAATATTTGCCTATTCTATACCATTCATGTAAATGGAATTAGTAGTCCTTTATGACCAGCTTCTTTCACTTAACATAATGATTTCGAGGTTCATCCATGTTGTAGCATGTATAAGTATCCTATTTCTTTTTATTATCAAATAATATTCTATTATACAGATATGTATTTTATTTATCATATTCATATATCACATTTTATTTATCAGTTGATGGACATTTATATTGTTTCCACCTTTTGGCTACTAATAATAATGCTGCTAAGAATGTTCATGTACAACTTTTTGTGTGGACATATGTTTTAAATTCTCTAGGTGTAGAATTGCTAGATCATATGGTAGCACTATGTTTAATCAATTGACTGCCAGACTGTAATCCAAAGCAGCAGTATATGAGGGTTCTGATTTCTCCACATCCTCACATGCAGTTTTTATTATCTGACTTTTTGGTTGTAGCCATCATAGTGTAAGTGAAGTGGTACATTATTTTTTATTTGATTTTAATTTCATTAATGGATAATGGTATTGAGTATCTTTTCATGTGCTTATTAATCACTTACCTATCTTCTTTGCAGAAGTGTTTCTTCAAGTCCTTTGTCAATTTTTTAATTGGTTTGTCTTTTTGTTGTTAAGCTTTAAGGGTTTTTAAAAATATATTCTATATACAACTCCATTATCAGATACATATTTTGCAAAAATTTTTCTACCACTCTGTGAATTGTTTTTTTCAGTTTCTTGATGGTGTCCTCTGAAACACAATTTTTAAAAAAAATTTGATGTACAGGTTTGTTTTTTCTTCTATAGCTTCTGCAACTATGTTTTCTTCTAAGAGTATTATAGTTTTTGCCCTTACATTTATGTCTCTGATTGGATCCATTTTGAGTTAATTTTTGTCTATGGTGTGAAGTAAGAATCTAACTGCTTCTTTTGCATGTGTATATACAGTTGTCTCAGAACCATTTTTTGAAGAATTTACTCTATCCCATGTATATGTCTTGGCTCTGTGAAATACGTTCTGAAACTCTGCACTACTTGTTCCCAATTACAGTTAGTTTAGTATCAGGCTTGAGAATAGAAACTGATCTCCCATACTTAAGAGAAATATATATTGATCTATATTCTACTAAGTACATCATTAATTGTTTAAATAAGACCTTACTCCTTACAAAATACATGTACAATCACCATCTCTTTTGACCCTCATAGCAACCTAATGACATTTATGAATGTCCTAAAGTTTAGAAGTAAGGGAAACAGAAACTTAAAAAAAGACAAGTGTCTTGCCAAGGACATAAAATTAGTGATACCAGAGTTGATACCTTCTCTTCTAAAGTCAATATTAAACCACAAGACTTAATCTCCAAAATATACAAACAGCTCATACAACTTAACAACAAAAAAAAATCAAAAAAATGGGCAGAAGACCTTAATAGGCATTTATCCAAAGTAGACATACAGATGGCCAATAGGCACGTGAAAATATGCTCAACATCACTAATTATTAGAGAAACACAAATCAAAACTACAATGAGGTATCATCTCACCTGGTCAGATTGGTCATCATCAAAAAGTCTACAAGCAATAAATTCTGGAAAGGACGTGGAGAAAAGGTAACACTTTTATGCTGTTGGTGGTAATGTAAGTTGGTGCAGCCACTATGGAGAACAGTATGGAGGTTCCTAAGAAAACTAAAAATAGAATTAACGTATGATCCAACAATCCCACGCATGGGCATATATCTGGACAAAACTATAATTCAAAAAGATGCATACACACCTATGTTCATAGCAGCACTATTCACAATAGCCAAGATGTGAAAACAACCTAAATGTCCATCAACAGATGAATGGTTAAAGAAGATGTACTATATATATACACAATGGAATACTACTCAGCCATAGCAAAGAACAAAATAATGCCATTTGCAGCAACATGGA
Organism: Lipotes vexillifer; assembly: GCF_000442215.2. Taxonomy (NCBI): domain Eukaryota; kingdom Metazoa; phylum Chordata; class Mammalia; order Artiodactyla; family Lipotidae; genus Lipotes; species Lipotes vexillifer. Next base: position 4,329,134 of record NW_006781519.1, on the reverse strand, counting down.
TGCAACTAGAGATTATCATACTAAGTGAAGTAAGTCAGAAAGAGAAAGACAAATACCATATGATATCACTTATATGCAGAATCTAAAATATGGCACAAATGAATCTACCTAAAACAGAAACAGACTCACAGATATAGAGATCAGACTTGTGGTTGCTGGGGGTGTGGGAGGGTGGGGGTAGAGGGGTGGCCTGGGAATTTAGAGTTGGTAGATGTTAACTATTACATTTAGAATGTATAAACAACAAGGTCCTACTGTATAGCACAGGGAACTATATCCAATCTCCTGGGGTAAACCATAATAGAAAAGAATATTGAAAAAAGAGTGTATATGTATGTAAGACTGAGTTACTTTGCTGTACAGCAGAGATTGGCACAACATTGTAAATTAAATATACTTCAATAAAGAAACAAAATAAAGTACATCTCTGGTACAAATATAAGGTGATAAGAAGGAAAATCTCACTAAAATTTCATAATTGTCAACTTCCTCACTTCACTCTTTGCCAAAATTGTTTATAGCCTGTATAATTAAAACTTGATAAAATCACAAGGAAATGTCTCTTATTAACTCACCAATTATAATCTTTTAAAGATATTATTATTTTAAATGTATTTCAAACAGCAGTTATGATCTATAGTTAAAAAAATTCACAGCGACCTGAAGAAAGAAGTAATACTAATAAATAACCATTAATGAGTTCTTATACTGTGCCTGATACTGTTCTTAGTCCTTTACATTGAATATCTCATTTAATCTTCACAAAAACTCTTTACGGTATTATCAATATTTAGATTTTATAAAGGATGTCAAATGTAATATATAGGCTAGTATTAATAGTAGTAACCTTATTACTCAACAAAATACTTGAGAATAAATAGAAAGGAGCTATTTAAATAAATTTACTTGACCATGACAGAACATGTTGATATAAAAAGTTTTAAAATGAAATATATATATCACTTCAAAAGTTAAAAAACAGATAAGCTTATGTCATTATTTAAACACAATTCCAAGGCCCTTCCCAGCATTCTCATTTAGTGATCAAATCTTTGTGATACAGTAATTATTATCCCCACAAATGAGCAGACTGAGGTTGAGAGAGTTTAAGTGACTTGAACTAGGTCAAAGAACTTCTCTCTAACATTTTAACTTCCATTTTTAATATATTTTCATGTTCCATTTTATTAGTCCATTATTTCTCTTCTAGTTCTATTCTCAGCCATTCAGAGTCATATTTCAATATTTCCCACCCATTTACTCTTTTCAACTTTATGATGAATCTGTCCACTTATGAGCCAGAGTTCAACAAAATGTACCACTAATAGCATTTCTCATAATATCATTTCTAATCACATACGAGATTTGGGGGACATATTACAGAATATTTTGGGCCACACAGAGTAAGAAATATAGGTCAGAACTCATAGGTTAAATATGCTGCTATAACTTTTATCTATTCTCCAGTTGGGAGAAAAAAAATTAAATTTTATATACAATTCAGTGGTCTTCAAACATATCCTGAGAGCCAAAAAGGACTAATATTAAATGCCTGACAACTGTAAAAAATCATCATACTATGTATAAGCCTTTGGAGCATGAAATAAAGGAACACATTGAAAATGGGGGGATAAAACGAGGTGTATCATACATACAATAATGATAGTGTTTTTTCCCACAGGATTTGAATATGAAATTTAATTTCTAGCTGTTTTAAAGGTTTTCAGTAGCTGATTTAATTGTCTCTAAGAGACAGACTAATGCTCTAATTGAATCAGAATTATTTTAGCTTAATACTGACTCTGCCTCTTAATGTTTCATCTTAATTTGCTAAATCAAATGATTAAGCTTAAAGAAAATTTAATTATAAGGGGAGGAGAGTAAAATTAGAAACTACTCTTGAAGACATGCTGACTTACTGGTCCATCATACTTAAACACATACACTCATACTTTTAGGCTTGAGTATTGGCCAAATGAAATTTTATGAACTCTAGAAAATAATAGCCACTAATTCTAAGGATATTGTACTTACTAAATATAGTCTTTAGATCAATGGTACCCTCGTGTCCAGTAAATGGTCCTGGTTGTTTAAATATTGGTTCATAAGCCAATTGGCTCATGTGTCACTAGATCATGAAACTAATTTCCTCAGTAAAGACTTCTCAAAATAGATTTAACTAATTTCCCACAAGGTTAATATCTATAATGTTTTTTTTTAATCATTGTATGTATATAGTACCATTCAAATAAAAAAAAAGCTTTAAGTACTTCTTAGGCACCATTTAATTTACTTTCACAATTTCTCAGGGGAAAATGTGATCTGTGCTGAACTGAGGGTGGGACTCTTAATGTTCACTGGTTTTGCCCTTTCTTCCTTATATTTAACCAATTAGAGAGCAAGGTCATATGAAATTGGGGAGCTAGATTTTTTTCATTATTAATTTATGCTTGCATTTAACAATTCATCTTGAATAGAAATATGTACAAAACAGTGTCTTTTGTATTCTGATAGACACCAAAGAGAATTAGACACAAATAAAAATATTTTTAAATGATAACATGTTACAGAATATGCTAAAACAATATTCAGAGGTAAGCTCAAAAGTAGGGCAACAGTGATATATAATGCAAGGCTTGGATTTAAACCTGGACTCTGCCACTTAACTGTATGAATTTAGGTTTGTTTTTAATTTTAACTTCTCTGGTCCTCAGTTTTAAATTATGTAAAAGAGAGACAACAATGTCTCCTTAAATGATTTATGTGGATGTTAAAATATATACTATATGGAAATATCTAACAGTGCCTGGCACAGAGAAGGGGCTTAATAAATACAGATGAATCTGAAGGAGACATCATATTCAGTAGATGAAATCAGCATTTAGAAAAATATCATCTGAATGATAGATAAGATTTTTTTCAGGGTGAGTTAAGAGAATATCATTCTGCATTAAGAGAAGAGCATGTGGAATGGTGTAAAACTATAAAAACACAGTCTTTTTAGGATTTTTGAGGGGCTTGAATAGAGGCTATGAATAAGAGACTAGGAAAATAAATTGAATAGTTAGATTGAGGTTAGATCATGAAGTTTGGACCTAATTTGTGAATTAAAGAGAAGATTTGAATGTTTGTAAATATGAAAGAATAATAAAGAGAGCTGGATTGGTTATGGGGAGGTGTTGAACAAGGTATGACTGATAATCAGGCTAATATAATACTTGAAGTATGAAGGATTAAGGGCCTGGAACAGGAAGCTTGAAATGTGAGAATAAAAAGTGATCAAGACTAAAGATAATGATTATGAGTTATCTTCATATAGGTTCAAAGCACAAGATGGCCTGGCCCTGCCTATCTCGCTAGGCATAGCTTCTGCCCCTCCACTGTTCCTCGTAATGCTCCAATAAGCATAAGATCTCTTCAGCAGTTTAAATATCTTGTGCTCATCTACATGCTCTACTCTCATTCTGAAATAGTTTTCATCCATTTATCCAACTGAAAATCCTCATCCATTCTTCAAACATCAGTTCACACATCAGATCCTCTGAAAAATCTTCCCTAGCCTACCTACACAGAGTTCATTCTTCTTCTAGTTCTTACACTTCTATACCATTTTTTAATACTTATGATATTGCCTTCATTACACTCTTCTTCATTTCTTTCTTTACACTGACTATTATGGTGGTTATCACATAGTAGTACCCTAATAATATTTGTTGAAGCCATAGGACTATATATTAATAACAGCGTATAATTTACTATGCTTCAACACATTCCTTTAAGCACTTTACATGTACTAATTCATATCATGTTAACTTTAAACAACTCTTTAAGCTAGTAATAATTATCTCCAGTTAACACTTGGTATAACACAGGCAGAGAGAAAACAAGTAACTAAAGCAATATCTCAGGTACAGAAAATAATGAAACCAAGCATTCAAGTTCAAGCACTTTCGATCCAAAGCCTCTTCTGTTAACCAGTATAAAATATTTACTTTCCGAGATGAAACTGTGAAACATAGAACATATCGAGAAGGAAATTGTTCAAATTAAATTCTTGTTAATAATTATAGTTAGAATGCAGAAGAACTAGACATCAAAGTAGAAATAATCAGCAAAGTGGGAGGAAAACCAGGCTAGTATAATGTTGTGGAGCCAAAGGAAATGTTTCTAAAAATAATTTAAAAAAAAATCAGCACCTGAGAGAGACTAACAGTGCCAGAAAAACAGTTGTTAATTAATAAAGCAGGTCCGGAAAAAAATGGAAAGGAAGAGGAACAAGACCACAGAATCAGTGTTCTAAATGTAGATGGCCAATCATTCCTCAGACATAGGGAAAGGGGAAAAATAAGAGTATTATGGGAAAATGCTCAGAAATATTGTAATGGGGGAGTGTCAAGTAGACTCATGTACAAAGGTCTTGATTATGTCAGAAAAGTTTTAGGAAAGATCATCTGCTAATATAGTCACCAAATGCAAGTTCTTGTGCATGACACACAGTGAGGCCAAACAAACTGAAATGTTGAAGTTTGGAGCAGAGAAATGTTTATTGCAGGGCCATGCAAAAAGACATGGCTAGTGCCCCCAAAACCCTGAACTCTTCAAAGGGTTTTAGCAAAGCACTTTTAAAGGCAAGGTGAAGGAGCAGCGTGGTTAGTTGTTTCAGACTCCTTGGTGTCGGAATCCTTTGTTTTTGTAGATGTCCATGTAGGTGAGGTCACGATGTTCCTGTAAACCTCCAGTAAAAAAAATGTTATTCTCTGTTCTGAAAATTTTATCTCTATATGAATGGATTCTTAAAGGTCAGAGCCCTGAGGATAAACTATCTTGTATATTTCAGGTTATAGGCAACATTCTTTTATGAAAGGTGCAGAGCCATCATGACTAAGCACATGAACAGAAAAGACCTAATATGGAGTCAGATTTGTCCTTCCTTATTACAAAAATGATGGAGACTCTTTAGATTGGAGATTTTTAAAACCAGGAAAAGCTTTGGGAAAATCTCTATGGGGAATGGAACAAGAAAAGCCATAAAGTTAGTGATGTATTATAAGAATATTTTTTTAATTGTTAAAGGAAAAGAGGTGCTGAATGGTACAAAATCTAAGTAGTAGCTCTATTTGAATAATTTGAACTTAAAATAGAAAAGAAGTATGTGGTAAAAATGTTATTGGGATCATGCACATGATATGTTGTAGTACTCAAGGATAATAGCATGGGGAGGGATAAAGTAAGAACATAGAATTCTGAAGTCATTAAACAAACAGAAGAATACACAGCAGACTGTTGAGTTATGGTAGCAAAATTAAGAGAAGATAGCATAGGTGCATTTCATAGGCTCTAAATAATTAGGCTCTGGGCCTCAGCTGTACAAGATGAGCCTGAAATACCTTGTCATTTCAGAAAATACAGAATTTATCAAAAGCTCCTAGGGTGATATCAAAAAAGAACTTAAAAGTCAGCCTGAAAAAAGTCCAGTTGGGCAAAAATGGGAGCTCAGTTAAGTATCAATAAGAGTAATAACTACAAAAGATTTAAATACATCAAATATTGTCATGTTTATAATTATATTTAAAAAAACAAGTACAAACCTCATTGATCACTTGTGGAGGACGCTAAGCACCACTTCATTATTTTGAAATCCTGATTCTTGGTAAATAAATAAAGATATTTATTCTGCCTTTTCTATACACCCTCCATCATCTCGGTATTACCAAATATGAGTTGAGGAATCTGTGTATATTTAACGCCCCTATGAGGTAGTCTTGCCCTTCCCCTGAAGAAAAAAAGCTACATATGATATATGCGTATGGGTGTGTGTGTGTGTGTGTGTGTGTGTGTGTGTGTGTGTGTGTATACATAATTTACAGGAAAAAGACTATAATAAGAAACACATGAAACAATATTATGGGGAGGCTAAATCCAGACATTGGGAAACTGAACAGCAAAAACAACCTGGTTACTTCAGCAAAACAATAAAGAGAAAAGAAAGAGGGATGGAGTGAAGGAAGGGGCAAGAAAAAGAGATGGTAAGAGAACCTATATATTTTTTTAAAAACTTAAAAATATATACCACCAGTCAAAATGGGGGGAACTTATTTGAACATGAACTAAAAAACAACATTTAAAATACTAAAATTCAATGAAATAAATGAGCAGAAGGACTGGATTATGTTAATATTTAGAAGTTATTGTTAATGTTTCAGGTGGGGTAACACTACATTTTGATTATTTATTTTAACAATCCTTTTATTTTAGAGATACATATTGAGATAATTACAGATGAAATGATATGGCATCTGAGGTATACTTCAAAATAATCTGGCAGAGAGCAGGGAATAGATGTTCAGGTTAAATGCCTCACCTGAAGTCATACATCCAGTGTAAACCTGAGAATTTAATCAATGGAGTCAAATAATAAGTATACCTCTATATAGTCCCAAGATTGGACAATGGGAGCAGGAAAGTGGCCTGCCTATATTATCAGAGTTTAAGTAGACTAATACAAATTGAATATTTGAATATGGCTATGCATGTCAAACTAGCAGCCAGATTAAAACCTTAGAAAGGATTCTAGCCACAGAGAGGAATCAATGGTACAGATACCAATAAAGTTTATGCTTGGTAAATATGCTAGATATAACTTTACTTATTCAAGAATAAGTAAACATTATGACAAAGAACAACATGGAGTCTATAAAGAGATTCTGTTACATTAAGAAAAAAAAACTATTTCTACTAAAAAAATAAAAACTATAAAATCTACTTAGAACTATATAAACTCTACAAATTATAAAACTTTATAAAATTATTTACAAAAGAAAATAGGAAAATGTTAGACTGCATGTTCGGTTCTCCATAAAATAAGTGAAATTTTGTATACTAAGAACAATGCGACAAATGAGAAGGAAAAGGATGTATAAGATATAAATTAAGGCTGTGTGGAAACTAAAACCTGTAGCAAAATTAAAATCCAAAACAGAAACAGTTGAAGATAAGAATCAGCATTTCAGGAAATCAAAATTGTGATGATTATGATGATATAGTGCAAACTAGAGATACTTTCTCCGAATGCAGAGGAAGATAATGAAAATTACAAGACATAATATGACAATGAAAATTACAAGAGAAAATATGACAAAAAGCAGAGATCCAGTCTATGGATAATTAGTGTCCTTGAGGGAAATAAGCCAAAACAAATATTGCAGAAGTGACAAGCAAGTATAATCTATTAAGTTTTTCTAACAGTTACAAACTTAAAATAAATTAAGCTGACAAAAATATAGCCAATAAAATGGACTTCAGAAATTTGAACAACATGGAAAAATATCCAATATAATATGTGAAATCTCCAAGCTGTGATACCAAAGGTATCATATCAGTTTATAATCAGAATAATATTATTTTGTTTTGTAATGTCTGCTAAAAATGTTTTTAAAATTTTATGGCAGTACTGAGGAGGTAAAATACCTCTGCTGAGGCATGTATTAATATTTCATCCAGTATTTGATAATCAACTTTACTAAACTAATAAATTATTGTTTTTTAGATTTTAGGTTAAATTAATACATATATGGCAGTAAGTATTAATATAGAAATACAAGAAAATCTCCAGAATACTTTCCTTCCTTCATATAACTCTTTGGTAAACCAACTCTTTCCTTTCTTCAGTCTAACTAAATGAATACGTTTTATTTCTGAATTAAAATAAATACTTAAACTGAAGTTTCCTTTGAAGCTTAATTCTGAATAAAAGTAATATCAAGGTGACTCTGTTCTATTTCCAATACTCATAAATATCCCTTGCATATAATTTTGTTATTGGCTCAATCAACTACAAAAGGTTACTTTTGAAAAGTTATTAATAAAATGTGAAGTTTCTTTTGAAAATCAAGCATTATGTAAGCTAATGCACATTCTTCTCAGACAGAAAATTTTCAGTAAATATCAAGTCATTCTGAAGTGACTAAAGTCGAGCACTTATGTCCTTATAAAGGCAGGAAGAATTATTAGCCGAAAAAAAGTACCCACTTAAATTTTCTTCTTTTTTATGTGACAGCGGGTAGCTTTTCCCGAGGAGGAGTTAAAAGAAAAAAGGGCAGTTGGCATAAGCTGCAGGTGGCTGATGAGGGGGAGGTGTCATCTGGGAAGCACAGTAGGTGGCTTGGACTCCTGAAAAAGAGGTGAGAGTTGGAGACAGCAGCAGGTGTTTGCTATGAGGGAGAAAGACCTCTCACCAGAGTTGTCAATGATTGTCTTTGAACATTTTCACTGCAAAAATCTGGTGTTTGGCATTTTAAATGACAGCACCAGATATGCCTGAAAATACTTATGAAGCCTAACTTTTTGCAGGCTGAAAAATTACAAAGACATTATTTATTCTAATGATTGAGTCTGAATCTCAACAACTGGAAATGTTAAAGACAGATTTATATTGTATATTTTCAGTTGAAAATTTTCTAAAAATTCAAGTTTCTAAATATTTTAGGTAGAATGAAATTTGAGACTATGAAAGATGCTGATATAATCATATATTTAATCAATAATTAGGAGCAGTAAAAAGAGAGTTCTTACTCGAATTGTTTATTAATGAACAAATTCCAAGCCACCGAGATTATTTTTATGGTGCATAAATTAGCTATTCCAAGTCTTATCTATCCATTATTTAAAAATAGAATTTAAAAGAGGTGGCTTAATTGTAGTTAAAACACAAGAGTCTGAATTATCATAATTTTGCTTAACATCTTTGTTGGAGTATAATTGCTTTACATAGTTTAGTTGCTGCTGTATAACAAAGTGAATCAGCTATACGTATACATATATCCCTGTATCCTCTCCCTCTTGCGTCTCCCTCCCACCCTCCTTATCCCAAACCTCTAGGTGGTCACAAAGCACCAAGTTCTGAACTCCCTGTGCTATTCAGCTGCTTCCCACTAGCTATCTATTTTACATTTGGTAGTATATACCAGCCCATGCCACTCTCTCACTTCGTCCCAGCTTACCCTTCCCTCTCCCCGTGTCCTCAAGTCCATTTTCTATGTCTGCGTCTTTATTCCTGTACTGCTCCTAGGTTCCTCAGAAGCATTTTATTTTGCTTTTTTAGATTCCTTATATATGGGTTAGCATATGGTATTTGTTTCTCTCATTCTGACTTACTTCACTCTGTATGACAGACTCTAGGTCCATCCACCTCACTACAAATAACTCAGTTTTCTTTATTTTTAGGGCTGAGTAATATTCCATTGTATATATGTGCCAGCTCTTCTTTATCTATTCATCTGTCGATGGACACTTAGGTTGCTTCCATGTCATGGCTACTGTAAATAGTGCTGTGATGAAAAATGTGGTACGTAACTATTTTCGAGTTATGGTTTCCTAAGGGTATATGCCCAGTAGTGGGATTGCTGGGTCATATGGTAGCTCTATTTTTAGTTTCCTAAGGAACCTCCAAAATGTTCTCCATAGTGGCTGTATCAATTTACATTCCCACCAACGGTGTAGGAGGGTTCCTTTTTCCCCACACCCACTCCAACATTTATTGTTTGTAGATTTTTAGATGATGGCCATTCTGACCAGTGTGAGGTGATACCTCATTATAGATTTGGTTTGCATTTCTCTAATGATTAGTGATGTTGAGCATCCTTTCATGTGTTTGTTGGCAATCTGTATATGTTCTTTGCAGAAATGTCTATTTAGGTCTTCTGCCCATTCTTAGATTGGGTTGCTTTTTATTTTCATATTGAACTGCATGAACTGCTTGTATACTTTGGAGATTAATCCTTTGTCAGTTTCTTCATTTGCAAATATTTTCTCCCATTCTGAGGGTTGTCTTTTGGTCTTGTTTAAGGTTTCCCTTGCTGTGCAAAAGCTACTAAGTTTCATTAGATCCAATTTGTTTATTTTGGTTTTCATTTTCATTTCTCTAGGAGGTGGGCCAAAAAGATATTGCTGTGATTTATGTCCTAGGTTTTCCTCTAAGAGTTATATAGTATCTGGCCTTACATTTTGGTCTTCAATCCATTTTGAGTTTATTTTTGTGTATGGTGGCAGGGAGTGTTCTAATTTCATTCTTTTACATGTAGTTCTCCAGTTCCAGCACCACTTATTGAAGAGACAGTTTTATCTTGATTATAAATTCGTGCCTCCTTAAAAATAAGGTGACCATAGGTGTGTGGGTTTATCTCTGGGACTTCTATCCTGTTCCATTGATCTATACTTCTGTTTTTGTGACCATACCATACCATCTTGATTACTGTAGCTTTGTAGTACACTCCAAAGTCCAGAAGCCTGATTCCTCCAGCTCTGTTTTTCTATATCAAGATTGCTTTGGCTATTCGGGGACTTTTGTATTTACTGGGAAATATTTTTGTATTTACTGGGAAATTGTGAAATATTTTGTTCTACTTCTGTGAAAAATGCCATTGGTAGTTTGATAGGGAATGTATTGAGTCTGTAGATTGCTTTGGGTAGTATATTCATTTTCACAATGTTGATTCTTCCAATACAAGAACATGGTATATCTCTCCATCTATTTGTATCATCTTTAATTTCTTTCATCAGTGTCTTATAATTTTCTGCATACAGGTCTTTTGTCTCCTTAGGTAGGTTTATTCCTAGATATTTTATTCTTTTTGTTGCAGTGGTAAATGGGAGTGTTTCCTTAATTTCTCTTTCAAATTTTTCATCATTAGTGTATAGGAAAGCAAGAAATTTCTTTGCATTAATTTTGTATCTTGCTACTTTACCAAATTCATTGACTAGTCCTAGTAGATGTCTGGTAACATCTTTAGAATTCTCTATATGTAATATCATGTCATCTGCAAACAGTGACAATTTAACTTTTTCTTTTCCAATTTGGATTCTGTTATTTCTTTTTTTTCTCTGATTGCTGTGGCTAAAACTTTGAAAACTATGTTGAATAATAGTGGTGAGAATGGGCCACGCTGTTTTGTTCCAATCTTAGTGGAAATAGTTTCAGTTTTTCACCATTGAGAACGATGTTGGCTGTGGGTTTGTCATATATGGCCTTTATTATGTTGAGGTAAGTTCCCTCTTTGCCTATTTTCTGGAGGGTTTTTATCATAAATCGGTGTTGAATTTTGTTAAAAGCTTTTTATGTAGGTATTAAGATGATCATATATTTCTTATCCTTCTGTTTGTTAATATGGTGTATTGTTTTGTGTATATTGAAGAATCCTTGCATTCTGGGATAAACACCATTTGAACATAGTGTATGATCCTTTTAATGTGCTGCTGGATTCTGCTTGCTAGTGTTTGGTTGAGGAATTTTGCATCTACGTTCATCATTGAATTTGACCTTTAGTTTTCTGTTTTTGTAACATCTATGTCTGGTTTGGGTATCAGGGTAATGGTGGCCTCATAGAATGAGTTTGGGTGTATTCCTCCTTCTGCTATATTATCGAAGAGTTTGAAGAGGATAGGTGTAAGCTCTTCACTAAATGTTTGATAGAATTACCCTGTGAATCCATCCAGTCCTGGGCTTTTGTTTGTTGGCAGATATTTAATCACAGTTTCAATTTCAATGCTTGTGATTGTTCTGTTCATATTTTCTATTTCTTCCTGGTTCAGCCTCAGAAGGTTGTGCTTTTTTAAGAATTTGTCCATTTCTTCCAGGTTGTCCATTTTATTGGCATATAGTTGCTTGTAGCAATCTCTCATTATCCTTTGTATTTCTGAAGTGCCATTTGTTACTTCTCCTTTTTCATTTCTAATTTTGTTGATTTGAGTCTTCTCCCTTTATTCCTCATGAGTGTGGCTAATGGTTTATCAATTTTGTTTATCTTCTCAAAGAACCAGCTTTTAGTTTTATTGATCTTTGCTATTGTTTCCTTCATTTCTTTTTCATTTATTTCTGATCTGATCTTTATGATTTCTTACTTTCTGCTAGCTTTGGGGTCTTTTTGTTCTTCTTTCTCTAATTGCTTTAGGTGTAAGGTTAGGGTTTTTTTAATTTATTTTAGATTCTCTTGTTTCTTGATGTAAGATTGTATTGCTATAAACTTCCCTCTTAAAACTGCTTTTTCTGCATCCCATAGGTTTTCGGTCATCATGGTTTTTTTGTTTGTTTGTTTGTTTGTTTTTGGTTTTGGTGGTATGTGGGCCTCTCACTGTTGTGGCCTCTCCTGTTGCAGAGCAACAGGCTCTGGATGCGCAGGCTCAGTGACCATGGCTCACAGGCCCAGCTGCTCCATGCCATGTGGGATCTTCCCGGACCGGGGCATGAACCCATGTCCCATGCATCAGCAGGCGGACTCTCAACCACTGCACCACAAGGGAAGCCCAGGTTTTGGGTCATCATGTTTTCATTGTCATTTTTCTCTAAGTATTTTTTGATATCCTCTTCGATTTCTTCAGTGAAATCTTCGTTATTTAGTAGCATATTGTTTAGCCTCCATGTGTTTGTATTTTTTACAGTTTTTACCTGTAATTGATATCTAGTCTCATAGCACTGTGGTGGGAAAAGATACTTGATATGATTTCAATTTTCTTAAATTTATCAAGGCTTGATTTGTGACCCAAGCTATGACTGATCCTGGAGAATGTTCCATTAGCACTTGAGAAGAAAGTATATTCTGTTGTTTTTGGGTGGAATGTCCTATAAATATCAATTAAATCCATCTTGTTTAACGTGTCACTTAAAGCTTCTCTTCCCTTATTATTATTTTTTTTTCATTATGGATGATCTGTCCATTGGTGAAAGTGGCATGTTAAAGTCCCCTACCAGTATTGTGTTACCATCAATTTCCCCTTTCATGGCTGTTAGCATTTGCCTTATGTATTGAGGTTCTCCTTTGCTGGGTGCATAAATATTTACAACTGTTATATCTTCTTGGTTGATCCCTTGATCATTATGTGTTGACCTTCATTGTCTCTTGTAATAGTCTTTATTTTAAAGTCTATTTTGTCTGATATGAGAATTGCTACTCCAGCTTTCTTTTGATTTCTATTTGCATGGGATATCTATTTCCATCTCCTCACTTTCAGTCTGTATGTGTCCCTAGGTCTGAAGTGGGTCTCTTGTAGTCAGCAGACAAATGGGTCTTGTTTTTGTATCCATTCAGCCAGTCTGTGTCTGTTGATTAGAGCACTTAATCTGTTTACATTTAAGGTAATTATTGATATGTATGTTTCTATTACCATTTTCTTAATTCTTTTGGATTTGTTATTGTAGGTCTTTTCCTTCTCTAGTGTTTCCTGCCTAGAGAAGTTCCTTTAACATTTGTTGTAAAGCTCGTTTGGTGGTGCTGAATTCTCTTAGCTTTTCTTGTCTGTAAAGCTTTTAATTTCTCCATCAAATCTGAGTGAGATCCTTGCTGGGTAGAGTAATCTTGGTGGTAGGATTTTTCCTTTCATCAGTTTAATTATGTCCTGCCACTCCCTTCTGGCTTGCAGAGTTTCTGCTGAAAGATCTGCTGGTAACCTTATTGGGATTCCCTTGTATGTTATTTGTTGCTTTTCCCTTGCTGCTTTTAATATTTTTTTCTTTGTATTTAACTTTATAATTTGATTAATATGTGTCTTGATGTGTTTCTTCTTGGATTTATCCTATATGGGACTCTCTGCACTTCCTGGACTTCACTGACTATTTCCTTTCCCATATTAGGAAAGTTTTCAACTATAATCTCTTCAAATATTTTCTCAGTCTCTTTCTTTTTCTCTTCTTCTCAGACCCCTATAATTTGCATGTTTCTGAGTTTAATGTTGTTCCAGAGACCTCTGAGGCTCTTATTTCTTTTTTTTTTTCTTGTGGTACATGGGCCTCTCACCGCTGTGGCCTCTCCCGTTGTGGAGCACAGTCTCCGGACACGCAGGCACAGCAGCCATGGCTCACGGGCCCAGCAGCTCCGTGGCATGTGGGATCTTCCCGGACTGGGGCACGAACCTGCGTCCCCTGCATCGGCAGGCGGACTCTCAACCACTGCGCCACCAGGGAAGCCCCCTGAGGCTCTTATTTCTTTTCATTCTTTTTTCTTTTCTGCTGTTTGGTATTTATTTCCACTATTTTATCTTCCAGAACACATCCCTTCTTCTGCCTCAGTCATTCTGCTATTGATTCCTTCTATAGAATTTTTACGTTCATTTATTGTGTTGTTCATCATTGTTTGTTTGTTCTTCTAGTTCCTAGTTAACCCTTTCTTTTATTTTCTCCATTCTATATCAAAGAGTTTATATCATGTTTACTATCATTACTCTGAATTCTTTTTCAGGTAGACTGCCTATTTTCTCTTCATTTGTTTGGTCTGGTGGGTTTTTACCTTTCTCCTTCATCTGATGTGTGCTTCTCTGTCTTCTCATTTTGCTTAACTTACTGTCTTTGTGGTCTCCTTTTCACAGGTTGCTGGTATGTTGTTCCCTTTTTTCTGGTTTCTGCCCCCAATGTGTAAAGTTTATTCAGTGTGTTGTGCATGCTTCCTAGTAGAGGGGACTGTTGCTTGTGTTCTGATGGATGAGACTGGATCTTGTCTTTCTGGTGAGCAGGACAGGAATGCATCCGGTGGTGTGTCTGTGAACTTACTATGATTTTAGGCAGCTCTCTGTTAATGGGTGGGGTTGTGTTCCTGTCTTGCTACTTGGTTGGCATGGGGTGACCAGCACTGTAGCTTGCTGGTCGTTGAGTGGAGCTGGGTCTTAGTGTTGAGCTGGAGCTCTCTGGGAGAGCTCTCACCAATTGATATTATGTGGGGTTGGGAGGTCTCTTGTGGTCCAATGTCCTGAACTTAGCTCTCCCACATCAGAGGCCTGGCCTGTCCACCAGGTGGATCATCAATTCCGTGTCAGCCACATGGCTCAGAAGAAAAGGTAGAAAAAACAGAAAGAAAGAAAAAATATAATTAAATAAATAGTTACTAAAATAAATTTTTAAAATATTATTAAAATTAAAAAGTGATAAAAAATGAAGAGAGCAAGCAAACCAATAAACAAATCCACGAATGATAACAAGCACTAAAAACTAAACTAAGATAACTATGTAAAACAGAAAGTAGGCAGTTCCATACAGCAAACCCAAAGTCTACAGTTCCTCCCAAATTCCACAACCTCAATTTTGGGATGATTCATTGTCTATTTAGGTATTCCACAGATGCAGGGTACATCAAATTGATTCTGGAGATTTAATCCGCTGCTTCTGGAGTGGATTAAATGGAGAAATTTCACTTTTTCTTCTTTGTTCCCACAGCTCCTGGGGTTTAGCTTTGGATTTGGCCCTGCCTCTGCATGTACGTCACCCTCTGACATCTGTTCTTCACCAAGACAGGAGGAGGTTAAGATAGCAGCTGATTAGGGGGATCTGGCTCTCTAAGGCTGGGGGGAGGGAGAGGTACAGAATACAGGGTGAGTTTGCAGCGGCAGAGGCCAGCATGAAGTTGCAACAGCCTGAGGCATGCCATGTGTTCTCCCAGGGAAGTTGTCCCCGGATCTCGGGGCCCTGGCACTGGTGGGCTGCACAGACTCCCAGGAGGGGAGGGTAGGATAGTGACTTGTGCTTGCACACAGGCTTCTTGTTGGCTGCAGCAGCATTAGCTTTTAAAGCCCTTCTCTGGTTCCCACACCGATAGCTGTGGCTCACGCCTGTCTCTAAATCTTGTTTAGGTGGCACTCTGAATTCCCTCTCCTTGTGCACCCCTAAACAATGGTCTCTTGACTCTTAGGCAATTCCAGACTTTTTCCCAGATTCCCTCCCAGTTAGCTGTGGCACACTAGTCCCCTTCAGGCTGTGTTTGTGCAGCCTACCCCAGTCCTCTCCCTGGGATCTGACCTCTGAAGCCCAAGCCTCAGCTCTCAGCATCCACCTGCCCTGGTGGATGAGCAGACAAGACTCTCAGGCTGGTGAGTGCTGGTCAACACTGATCCTCTATGCAGGAATCTCTCCACTTTGCCCTTTTCACCCCTTTTGCTGTGCTCTCCTCCATGGCTCCAAAGCTTCCCCCTATGCCCACCCCCTTCTCCACCAGTGAAAGGGCTTCCTAGGGTATGGAAACATTTCCTCTTTTACAGCTCCCTCCCAGACATGCAGGTCACATCCCTATTATTTTGTCTCTGTTTTTTTTTTCTTTTTTCTTTTTCCCTACCCATGTATGTGGGGAGTTTCTTGACTTTTAGGAAATCTGAGGTCTTCTTCCATTGTTCAGTAGGTGTTCTCTAAGAGTCATTCCACAGGTAAATGTATTTGTGATGTATTTGTGGGGAGAAAGGTGATCTACACATTTTACTCCTCTGTTATCTTGAAGGGTTCTTATCAGAAGTTTTATTTGAGAATGATTAGGACAATTGAAGTAGCTTCCATAAGCAATGCTGGAAGTTTTAGGAGACCTAAAGTTTGAAAGGTAAGTAGCATAAAGTTGACATTAGCAATACCCTATTTTTAGGTTCTAATATATTTTTAAATAAAATATGTAGAAGTTTCAGATTGATCATAGAACATTCAAATGTATATAAAAGAGTGTGGGTATGTTCCATAAATATGGAACTCATTTCTGGACGATTATTTATTCTACCAAGTTTGTATTCATTTTGCAGCTTTGGTCTGCAAATAAAATTGGCAAATATCAATGGGAACAAACTAGTGCAACCAGAAAAAGAAGCCCTGTCAGTTATCCTCTTTAGCATGTTCCATAAGTAGAGACCCCATTCAGAAATGCCAGCATGTAGAGGCAAATGTTGAGGTATGATGTCTATAAATATTTTTGTTGTTGTTATCACTAAATACAAGGCAGCACCATTTTGAAATTTTCGTTTGAGAAACTGACAACACTTCTAAGTAACAATTATTAGCAACAGAGTGTGTAACTATGCATTAGTTTATATACAATAAATACAGAAACTGAAGGAAATAAAATCATGATAAAAGGACAGTGAGGAACAAACAAGGAGCATGATGATAAAATAAGTATTTTTTGATGTTTTTATTATTCATTATTTCCAAATAAGTTGTTTTTTAAAAAGTGCTCTAATGAGATTGATCAACATGGCAGAATAAGAGAATGTGGAGCTCATCTTGCCCCATGAACGCATAAAAAATGCATTTATATTTAGAACCATTCTTTCTGAAAACTAACTAGAACCTGGCAGAAGGACTCCTGTACAACCAAGGCTGTAAGGAAGAGACACATAATCTGGTAGGAATAGAAAAAAATTGATAAGGTCAGGACATGTGCCCATGGAAGGAACTCAAAAGAAAAGGGAGAATACACAGGCAGACATCCACCCTGGCAATTTACTTGTGAGAGCCATATTTGGTGCCCCAGTGTTAGGGTTCTATGTGAGGGAGATGGGCCCAGTTGGCTGGTTGGAGGACAACTGGGACTAAATGGAGGGCTGCGGGAAGCCTAGACTCCACTTGTGAGGATCATGCATACTTCTCTGCCTCCAAGGCAGGGCAGAGAGAGGTATGCTCTAAGGGCAGCCAGGTTTCCTGCCATTGCCTCAGATTCTACCCCAGCCTGAACAGAGCAAATGCTCCAGCCCTGCTCACTCCATATCACAGCATGGCACTGGATCTAGGGTTACCAAAACCAGGGAGAAAACTTGACTGTGTGACACAGAGGTGACCTGGTCCTGGGGTGGAACCTGGGTGGGTTGGCTGCAGCCATTGTTGAAACTTACTCAAGCAACACATCAGAAGTAACCCAGATGTCTAACTGTAGCTGCTCCACAAAAGATCACCTCCTGATACACACCAAGAGTCCACAGGAGTCCCCCAGCCCTGCAGTGTGGCTCCACAATAAGGTGGGAGCAGCAGAGGCTGGGGACACTGATCAGTTGTGAGGGTAAAAAGGGGACTCACACCCAAAGTTGTGTCTGAGTGGAAAGAGGAAAACAAATGTGGGCACCTGCCACAGAAATGCATCAGAGAGAGCTAATACTCTTTTTGTGGCCAAATAGAGCCAAGACCCCACACAGGCTCCATTTGCTTTGGCACTACCCCCAATTTGGGGCATAAGTCCCTCTGCAGGGACAGAGGAAAACACACACTTAAAGGTAACACAGTGAGCTCATACCCAACCCTCAGCGTTTCAGCTACAAGCTACATGGTATCAGATATCAACTCTAAAAGTGCCTTGATAGCCACTGAGCAGAGGGCAAGTCCCACATCACACCCAGCTCGAGCTAAGCACCTCCATCTCCAACTGCACTCCCTACCAAGGTGCTAACTGCCAGAAAACCCTGAGAAAAGACACAATTTGCATTCACATCAAATTTATCTCACTCATGCAGTCTCTATGGGGACACTCTCACATAAGAACACTCTTT
>NW_006781519.1:4308604-4310739 GCF_000442215.2 Lipotes vexillifer | reverse complement strand
ACTCTTTCAAGACTGCAAAAGGTAACTCTTTCACCTAAATTCATAGAGGCAGAGAAAGTTAATTACAATGAAAAAGCAGTCCTCTCTCAATTGAAAGAGCAAGAGGAAAAATCTGAAAAAACTAAATAGTGAAACAAATAAGCTCTTTACTAGATAAAGAATTCAAAGTATTGGTGATTACAATGTTAACTAAATTAGGAGAAACATAGATCTGCACTATGATAATTTTAACAAGGAATGAAAAAATATAAGAAAGACCCAATCAGAAATGAATAATTCAATAGCTGAAATACACACACTAGAAGGAATGAATTGCAGACTAAGAGATACAGAAGAATGCATAAATGACCTGGAATATAAAATAATGGATATCACCCAATCAGCAAAAAGAAAAGCAAATTTAAAAATGATAAATGGATCAGTGAATGATAAAGGAATCAATACAAGAAGAGGATATTACACTCATTAGCATATTTGCACCCAATATGGGAGTAACTAAGTATATAAAGCAAATACTAACAGACATCAAGGGAGAAATTGACAATAATACAGTAATACTAGGGGACTCTAAAACCCCACTTTCATCAGTGCTCAGATCATCCAGACATAAATCAATAAGGCAGCAGTGGTCTGAAACAGCACAATAAAACAATTGGACATAATTGATATCTATGGCACATCATATCCAAAAACAACAGAATACATATTCTTTTCAATTGCACAAGAAACTCCAGCATAGATCACATACTAGGCCACAAAACAAATCTCAACAAATTTAAGGAGATAGAAATTATATCAAGCATTATTTCAAACAAAATTGTATGAAACTAGAAATCAACTGTAGAAAGTAAAATGGGAAAAGAACAAACATGTGGAGACTAAACAATAGCCTACTAAAAAAGCAATGGGTCAATGAACAAATCAAAGAGAAAATCAGAAAATACCTCAACTGATGAAAAGGGGAAAATGACACACTAAAATCTATGGGATACAGCCAGAGCAGTTCTAAAAGTGTAGTTTATAGTTATACAGACCCTCCTCAAGAAACAAGGAAAACCTCAAATAAACAACCAAACATACCATCTAAAGGAATTAGAAAAACAATAAACAAAGCCCAAAGTCACCAAAAGGACAAAAATAGTAAAGATCAGAAAGGAAGTAAACAAAATAGAAGCCAAAAACAACAGAAAAGATCAATAAAACCAAGAGCTATTTTTTGAAACGAAAACCAAAATTGATAAATCTTTAGCCAGGCTCATCAAGAAGAAAAGTGAGAGGACCCAAATAAGAAATGAAAGAGGGTAGGACTCTTTCCAAGATGGCGGAGGAGTAAGATGCAGAGATCACCTTCCTCCCCACAGATACACCAGAAATACATCTACACGTGGAGCAACTCCTACAGAACACCTACTGAACGCTGGCAGGAGACCTCAGACCTCCCAAAAGGCAAGAAACTCCCCACGTACCTGGGTAGGGCAAGAGAAAAAAGAATAAACAGAGACAAAAGGATAAGGACGGTACCTGCACCAGTGGGAGGGAGCCGTGAAGGAGGAAAGGTCTCCACACACTAGGAGCCCCTTCGCGGGCAGAGATTGCGGGAGGCGGAGCGGGGAGCTTCGGAGCCGCGGAGGACAGCACAGCAACAGGGGCGCGGAGGGCAAAGCGGAGAGATTCCCGCACAGAGGATCGGCGCCGACCGGCGCTCACCAGCCCGAGAGGCTCGTGTGCTCACCCGCCGGGGGCGGGCGGGGCTGCGAGCTGAGGCTCGGTTTCGGTTTCGGTCGGAGCTCAGGGAGAGGACTGGGGTTGGCGGCTTGAACATAGCCCGAAGGGGTTAGTGCGCCACGGCTAGCCGGGAGGGAGTCCGGGGAAAAGTCTGGACCTACCCAAGAGGAAAGAGACCTTTTCTTGCCTCTGTGTTTCCTGGGGCGCGAGGAGAGGGGTTTTAAAAGCGCTGCCTAAAGGAGCTCCAGAAACGGGCGGGAGCCGCGGCTAAAAGCTCGGAAACCAGAGACGGGCAGGAGACGCTAAGGCTGCTGCTGCTGCCACCAAGGGGCCTGTGTGCGAGCACAGGTCACGGCCCCCACCCCTCTTCCGGGGAGCCTGTGCAGCCCGCCACTGCCAGGTTCCCGGGA
>NW_006781519.1:4295081-4302223 GCF_000442215.2 Lipotes vexillifer | reverse complement strand
GGCTGTCTGGAGGGGTGGGATGGGGAGGGTGGGAGGGAGGGAGACAAAGAGGGAAGAGATATGGGAACATGTGCATATGTATGGCTGACTCACTCTGTTATAAAGCAGAAACTAACACACCATTGTAAAGCAATTATACCCCAATAAAGATGTTAAAAAAAAAAAAAAAGTAATGAAAGAGGAGAAATAACAACTGATACCATAGAGAAACAAACAAACAAATGAGAAGAGTACATTATGAACAGTTACATGGCAACAAATTGGTCAAGATAGAAGAAATGGACAAATTTCTAGAAACATATAACCTGAAAAAACTGAATCAAGGAGAAACAGGCAATTAGAACAAATGATCACTGGTAGTGAAATTGAATTTGTAATAATTAAAAAAAAACCCTCCCACCAAACAAAAGTTCAGGACTGGATGGTTTCACAGGGGAATTCTACCAAACATATAATGAAGACCTAATACTTGTCCTTCTCAAAGTATTCCAAAAAATTGAAGAAGAATGAAACACTCCCAAATTCATTTTACAAGGTCACCAAATACCCAAACCAAAGACACTACAAGAAAAGAAAATTGCCAGCCAGAATCTTTGATGAATGTACGTACAAAAATTCTCAACAAAATATTATCAAACAGAATCCAACAATATATACAAGGGACCATACAACATGATCAAGTTACATTTATTCTAGCGATGCAAAGATGGTTTAATATTCACAAATTTAGCAATACAATACATCATATTAAGAAGAGGAAGGATAAAAATCAAATGACCATCTCAAACGAAATTGAAAAAGCATTTGACAAAGTTCATCACCCAGCTATGATAAAATCTCTTATTAAAGTGGGTATAGAGGGAACATATCTCAACATCATAAAGGACATTATGACAAACCCACAGCTAACATCATACTCAATGGTGAAAAGATGAAAGTCTTTCCTCTAAGTTCACCAGTAAGACAAGGGTGCCCATTTTCACCAATTCTATATAACATATTATTGGAAATCTTGGCCACAGCACTCAGAAAAGAAAAAGAAATAAAAGGCATCCAAATTAGAAGGGAAAATGTAAAACTGTAACTATTTGCATATGACATGATACTTTTATTAGAAAACCCAGAAAGCCTCTACCTAAATCTATTTGAACTAATATATGAATTCAGTTAAGTTGCTAAATACAAGATTCATATACAGAAATATGTTGCTTTTCTATACACTAATAATAAACTATCAGGTAGAGAAAGTCAAATTGTATCCAATTAAAAATGTGTCAGAAAGAATAAAATACCTAGGAATAAATTTAACCAAGGAGCTGCAAGGCCTACACTATGAAACCATGAAATACTAATGAAGAAAACTGGAAATGATACATGGAAAGAAGAAGATATACTGTGTTCTTGGATTGGAAGAGTTAATATTGTCAAAATTGCCATTCTAAACAAATAAAGCAATCTAAAGATTTAATGCAATTCCTGTCAAAAAACACATTCTTCACAGAACTAGAATAAATAATCATAAAATTCATATGAAACCAAAAAGACCCCAAATTGCCAAAGCAATCTTCGGAAAAATGAACAAAGCTGGAGGTATCACGCTCCCAGATTTCAGATTACACTATAAAGCTACAAAAATCTGGAACAAGATAAGGATGCCTACTCTCACCTCTTCTATTCAATATAGTACTAGGAGTCCTAGCCCCAGCAATCATACAAACAAAAGAAATAAAAGGTATCCAAATTGGAAGGAAAGAGGAAAAATTGTCATTATATGCAGATGATATGATGCTATATAGAAAACCCTAAAGGCTCCATACAAAAACTACTAAAACTGATAAAAGAATTCAGCAAGGTAGCAGGATACAAGATTAATATAGAGGAATTGGTGGCATTTCTTTTCACGAACAGTGAAGCATCAGAAAGAGAATGGAAAACACAATACTGTTTAAAATTACACCACAAAAAATAAAATACTTAGGAAAAAAACCTGACCAAGGAGGTGAAAGACTTATACATTGAGAACCATAAAACATTACTAAAAGAAATTGAAGATGATTCAAAGAAAAGGAAAGATATCCCATGCTCTTAGATTTGAAGAATTAATATTGTTAAAATGGCCATAGTACCCAAAGCAATCTACTGATTTAATGCAATCCCTATCAAATTACCCATGGCATTTTTCACAGAACTAGAACAAATGATCCTAAAATTCATATGAACCATAAAAGATCCAGAATTGCCAAAGTAGGGCTTCCCTGGTGGCGCAGTGGTTGAGAGTCTGCCTGATGATGCAGGGGACGTGGGTTCGTGCCCCGGTCTGGGAAGATCCCATGTGCCACAGGGCGGCTGGGCCCATGAGCCATGGCCGCTGAGCCTGCACTCCGCAACGGGAGAGGCTGCAACATTGAGAGGCCTGCATACCACAAAAAAACAAAAAAACAAAACAAAAAAACAGAATTGCCAAAGTAATCCTGAAAAAGAATAAAGCAAGAGACATAACCCTCCCAGACTTCAGACAATAATACAAAGCTGCAGTAATCAAAACAATGTGGTATTGGCACAAAAATATACATATGGATCAATGGAAGAGAATAGAGAGCTCAGAAATAAACCCACCCACCTAGAGTCAATTAATCATTGACAAAGGAGGCACGAATATACAATGGGAAAAAGAGAGTGTCTTCAGCAAGTGGTGTTGGGAAAGTTGGACAGCCACAAGTAAATCAATGAAGTTAGAACACACCCTCTCAACACAGACAAAAATAAACTCAAAATGGCTTAAAGATTTAAACATAAGATATGACACCATAAAACTCATAAGAGAGAACAAAGACCAAACATCCTTTGACATAAATGTTTTCTTAGGTCAATCTCCCAAAACAATAGAAACAAGAACAAAAATAAACGAATGTGACCTAATCAAACTTACAAGATTTTGCACAGCAAAGGAAACCATAAACAAAACGAAAAGACAACCTACAGAATGGGAGAAAATATTTGCAAATGATGCAACTGACAAGGGATTAATATACAAAATATATAAATAGCCCATACAACTCAACAACAATGAAACAAAGAACCCTATCCAAAATTGGGCAGAAGAACTAAATAGACATTTCTCCAAAGAAGATGTACAGATGGCCAATAGATACATGAAAAGATGCTCAACATCACTAATTATTAGAGAAATTCAAATCAAAACTACCTTGAGGTACCACCTCACACAAATCAGGATGGCCATGATTAAAAATGCTACAGATAACAAATGTTGGAGAGGAGGTGGAGAAAAGGGAACCCTCCTACACTGTCAGTGGGAATGTAAGTTGTTGCAGCCACTGTGGAAAACAGTATGGAGGTTCCCCAGATAATTAAAAATAGAATTAACATATGACCCAGCAATCTCACTACTGGGCATAAATCCAGACAAAATTATAATTCAAAAAGATACATGCACACATATGTTCATAGCAGCACTATTCACAAGAGCCAAGACATGGAAACAACCTAAACGTCCATCAACAGATGAATGGATAAAGAAGATGTGGTGTATATATATACAACGGAATACTACTCAGCCATAACAAAGAAAAAAATAATGCTATTTGCAGCAACATGGATGCAACTGGAGATGACCATACTAAGTGAAGTAAGTCAGAAAGAGAAAGACAAATACCATATATATCACTTATATGTGGAATCTGAAATATGACACAAATAAACCTATCTATGAAACAGAAACAAAATCACAGACATAGAGAACAGACTCTTGTTTGCCAAGGGGGAGGGGATTGGAGTAGGGATAGAGTGGGAGTTTCAGTTTAGATGATGTAAGCTTTTAAATATAGAATGGATAAACAGCAAGGTCCTACTGTATAACACAGAGAACTATGTTCAATAACCTATGATAAACCTTAATGGAAAAGAATATTTTTAAAAAGTATATATATATGTATAACTGAATCACTTTGATGTACAGTGGTAATTAACACAACATTGTAAATCAACTATACTTTAATAAAAACCAATAAAGAAAAATTTTTAAAAGTATACTCTAAAGCTATAGTATACAAAACAGCATGTGGGGAGGGATAAATTGGGAGATTGGGATTGATATATACACATTACTATATATAAAATGGATAAATGATAAGAACCTAGTGTATAGCACAGGGAACTCTACTCAGTACTCTGTAATGACCTATATGAGAAAAGAATCTAAAAATGAGTGGATATATGTATATGTGTAACTGATTCACTTTGCTGTACACCTGAAACTAACACATAAATCAACTATACTACAATAAAAATTCAAAAAAAAAAACAGCATGGTGACACAAAAACAGACACATAGGTCAATGGAACTGAATACAGAGCCCAGAAATAAACCCACACACTTATGATCAATTTATCTATGACAAAGGAGGCAAGATTATTCAACAAAGAGTGGACAGTCTCTTCAGTAAGTGGTGCTGAGAAAACTGAACAGCTACATGTAAACCAATGAGATTAGAACATTTCCTCATATATTATCCAAAAATAAAAATAAAAAACTCAAAATGGATTAATTATCTAAATATAAGACCTGAAACCATAAGACTCCTAGAAGAAAACTTTGGCATATCATTCTTTGACATAAATTGTAGCAATATTTTTGGGTCTGTCTCCCAATGCAAAAGAAATAAGAGGAAAAATAAATAAATGGGACCTAATTAAACTTAAAAGCATTTGCACAGTAAAGGAAATCACTAACAAAACAAAAAGACAACCTACAGAATGGGAGAAAATATTTGCCAAAGATACTGACAAGAGTTTAATAATATTCATACAACTCAATATCAAATAAAGAAATAATCCAATCAAAAAGTGGACAGAAACCCTGTATAGATACTTTTCCCTAAGAATATGGAAACAGGCGCAAGAAAAGTTGCTCAATATTGTTAATTATTAGAGAAATGCAAATCAAGACCACAATGAGATATCACCTCACACCAGTCAGAATGGCTATCATCAAAAAGTCTACAAATACAAGTGTTAGAGAGGATGTGGAGAAAAGGGAACCCTTATGCACTGTTGGTGTGAATGTATATTGGTTCAACAACTATGGAAAACACTATATAGGTTCTTTAAAAAACTGAAAATAGAATTGATCCATCAATTCCACTCCTGGTTATATATCTGTAACAAACAAAAGCCTACTTCAAAAAGATACATGAACCGCAATATTCATAGCAGCACTATTTACAACAGCAAAGACATGGAAGTGAGCTAAGTGCACAGCAGCAGACAATTGGATTAAGAAGATGTGATAGATAGATAGTTAGATATTAGTCATCCATTAAAAAATGAAATACTGACATTTGCAGAAACATGGATGGACCTACCTAACAATTAATATGCTTAGTGAAACAAGTCAGACACAGAAAGACAAATGCTACATGGTATCACTTATATGTGGAATCTAAAAAACAACACAAATGTATATGCAAAACAGAAACAGACTCACAGATAAAGACAACAAACTGGTGGTTACCAATGGTGAGGGGGAATGGAGGAGGGACAAATTAGGTGCATGGGATTAACAGACACAAACTACTATATATTAATAGATAAGGAACAAGTATATATGGTATAGCACAGGGAATTATAGCCATTGTCTTATAATAACCTATAATGGAACATAATCTGAAAAAATACTGACTCAATATGCTGTACACCTGAAATTAACATAATATTGTAAATCAACTATACTTCAAACTAAAAATGAAAGGGAGCAAAATGGAGGTAGAAAAACAAACAGACACTAAGCAAGATTAAAGCTTTCCTTGAGGCTGAGGACTTTTAATCCACTTCAAGCTTTTTCAGACTGATTATTCAAGTACAAGCAATTTCCAAATATTCCCAGCCTTCAAAATAGAGTTTAAGTAATAAAATCTCTACTTCATACCTGTGAAGTCCATTAACTGCCATATGCAGCTTTCTCAAAAAAAAAACAACCACCACAACTACACACTGTGAAGTAGGCACTCATTTTTCAGATGGCAAAACTAAAGACCAGTAATAAAGCCAGAACAAATACTGACATTTATAGACTCTTGGATTCAGACTACTTACTCTAGGGCAGAGGAGTTTCTTAAGTATGAGACTGCAAGGAGCTTGGGGGGAAGAGGCCAGGCCCAGGATGACAAGCAGGGGTTAGTCTGAAAATCTAAAAAAACTAAAATAAAATTTAAAATATTAAAAGGTGCCTAAGGTATAGAGTTGAGTTCAAACAGTCTAAAACATCAAATATGATTAAGTAAAATATGAGTAACAAAGAAGACATTTGTTTATAACTGTGATATGGATGTAGATGCTATGTGTGCTGTGTTTATAGTTAAAACAGGGAAGGAGAAAAACATCACATGTGATGTATAATTCTTACTTTTTCCAAAAGCTCTTAGAATGTTATTTTTTTTCCACAAGGCAAACACTTATAATGAAAACTGTAGACATTTAAAGTCTTTTTTAGAAAATTAAAGGTGACTTGAAAAGAAATGAAATATATTTTGGTGCATTACATCTACTGGGAGATTGCTTAAAGCAATAGGAAGAAATACTATTCCTGAGGTTCTGCTATTAGAAGATGAAGAGTTTTAAGTGAACATTTCATTTGGTTTACTCTGAGGGCTTCTCCTCCTCAGTGTGATTAATGCTCTCTCCACTTGAGTAGAAATTCTCCTGGAAGAAGCCTTTGATAACTATGGTTTGTAAACTTGTCATACAGAGAATGGAATATGTGTTATCTAACTTGAATTGAGCATACTTGTAAGCATACCAATTGCTTCCCTTTCACTAGAACAAAATGATATCCACACTACCATAGCGAAATATATTTCAAAGAAACTAGTACCACTATAGAAAGCCCTACAATACATGACATGCTAGTCACTTACTGGTTACAAATGATTCCAAATAAAGACACAAAACTTGACCAATGACTATGATTTAAAGTACAAAGCATTTATTATTAAAACCAAATAATTGTCATGATGAGGTCAGTTTAATTATTTCAGCATGTTATAGCTAATAAAGATATTAATATTTACCAATAAGTGAAGCAGATGTAGACAATCAATTCCTTAGACACATTAGTGATGGGAAAG
>NW_006781519.1:4294712-4295066 GCF_000442215.2 Lipotes vexillifer | reverse complement strand
CTGGGTAAAATGGAATGTTTAGTCTATAAAAAAAAAAAAACGGACACCCCCAAATTAAATAGTTATTTGGTAACATGATTAAAAATTCAGATTTTTAATAATTAGGGGAAAAAGAAGGTGTGCCCCCAAAAAACTCAATTCACTTGCAACAAAAGACATAGCTCTAGGGCTTCCCTGGTGGCGCAGTGGTTGGGAGTCCGCCTGCCGATGCGGGGGACGCGGGTTCGTGCCCCGGTCCGGGAGGATCCCACATGCTGTGGAGCGGCTGGGCCCGTGGGCCATGGCTGCTGGGCCTGTGCGTCCGGAGCCTGTGCTCCGCAACGGGAGAGGCCGCAGCAGTGAGAGGCCCGCATA
>NW_006781519.1:4287369-4294702 GCF_000442215.2 Lipotes vexillifer | reverse complement strand
CAAAACCCAAAAAAAAAAAAAAAAAAAAAAAAAAAGACATAGCTCTAATTTAAATATGTATCTTAACTTTTAAAAGATTTTTCTTACATATTAATTCTTCATATATTAGCTAAGTAATCTTGATTAAATTACATAACCTCTTTGCACTTCAGTTTACTTACCTGTGAAATGGGGATATTAGTGTCTAAATCATAAAGTTACTGTGAGGGTTCAATGAGGCAATATACATAAAAATGTTAGTGCCTGTAAGAATATAAGTACTTGATATTTATAACTGTTATTTTGTACAAGATGGAATTATCATTAAAGAGTCAAAGTGCAAAGAAAACAGTGGGACTTACAGTAAAATCATATTGTTATACAACATTTCGTTATATATATGATCAGTTCACATGCTAGTATATAAAAATAACAGTTTGATTTCTATAAAAGTTTAAAGTTGGGCTTCCCTGGTGGTGCAGTGGTTGAGAGTCTGCCTGCCGATTCAGGGGACACGGGTTCCTGCCCCGGTCCGGGAATATCCCACATGCTGTAGAGTGGCTGGGCCCATGAGCCATGGCCTCTGAGCCTGCATATCCGGAGCCTGTGCTCCGCAGTGGGAGAGGCCACAACAGTGAGAGGCCCGTGTAAAAAAAAAAAAAAAAAGTTTAAAGTTCTTCTAAAATTTCATAATCTTTATATTTAGCTGTGTAATCCTTTAAGAAATAATTTAAAGGGAAAATGTTTGCCTTTCATTAGATTATATAAATATGGAATTTAATTCAAGTTAGTCTTTCAGCTAGGCTAGCTTTAGATATATAATCAACTAATTTATGTTCATATGATTTACCTTGGTCTTACTTCTTATTTGTTGATTCAAATATTGTTTTAACCATACATAACAGAGTGTCTACTGCACAGCTAATAAGTTAGAGTGTCACAAATAATTAATTCTGAGTTTTGGGGTTATTTTCCCGTTTCAAGTCTACAATGTTAGTTGTTAATAGTGCCACTTGTCTCATTTTACAAAATGAAAATTTAAATTGAGGGTAATTTTATGAACTATTTTATCCCTTTTAAAATGATTCCTAATAATGTGGCAAGATTAAAAATATATAATTATGAATCAATCCATGTTTTTCTTCAGACAATTGTGTTAATGTTTGACTAGACATACGGAATAGAGATACTTTGATATTAGAATCAGAATTTTTCAAGTGAAGCTGTTAGATCAGCTCTTACTCTAAGCCTGTTTGGTGCTTAGTTAAGAGATAAGTACAGTAGCCTCAGTAATGCAGTAATGCCCAGAAAATGTGAGTCAGTGGGAGCAGCCGAAGCTCCGAAGAGCAAGCTTCTCCTCATCAGCTCTGACCTTACTGCACCATTTCTAACTCACAAATAAACACATTTTAAGGTAGTGTGTATTTTTGATTTCTTTACATCTTTGCTTCAAGACATGAACTACTTATATCTGTAATTAATGGCAGTCCCCTTCATTTCCTTTGATCCCTTAATTTCCCAAATGGATAGCTCAAAATAAATATCAATCCTATTTTTAATTCAGGATTTAATTGCTACTAAAGAAAACAGGTGGATGAAAAGCCTATGATTTATGAGGTAAAATATTTATATCCATTAATTTATCATGTGTTTAACTAGTATTACTCCAAGTAATACATAATGGGGAATACATAATGGGGAAAATCTGATCTCTCTATAGGCCACCCTAGCATTCTTCTTAGAACTATCTACTAAATTCAGTAGTTGGGATTAAAGGGAGCAGAGAGTTATTTAGGATGGTTATCAAAGAAAGATGATATTTGTACAATGCAGTTTCAATATTTAAAGTATTTGACAACCTTGAAATCCTTTATAAAATTAGCAATCTAATAACACTGATAAATCATACACAGTAGACAAAGAGACAGTCTAAGGATATTAAGCCTTAACCAAGCAGAATTTGGCTTTTTAAATATCTGAACAATATTAGATATTCTTCTTGGCAATTGTGTCAAAGCAAAGGTGTCTATGCATAGGTAGAATAACCAGCTGTCACTTAAGATAACTTGATGGATTCTTAGTTCTTTTCACCAGATATATCCTTCATGCTAGTCTCTCTGCAATTAAGTCTAAAATTACATTAAAATCACATTGCAGATACACTAATGTTGAAAAATCTGAAAGTGAAATTAAGAAAACATTTATCATTTACCATTATAACACAAAGAATAAAATATTTAGGAATAAACTTACCTAAGGAGACAAAAGACCTGTATGCAGAAAATTATGAGACTGGTGAAAGAAATTAAAGATGGTACAAATAGATGGAGAGATATACCATGTTCTTGGACTGGAAGAATCAATATTGTGAAAATGACTCTACTACCCAAAGCAATCTACAGAGTCAATGCAATGCCTATTAAACTACCACTGGCATTTTTCACAGAACTAGAACAAAAAATTTCACAATTTGTATGGAAACACAAAAGACCCTGAATAGCCAAAGTGATCCTGAGAACGAAAAATGGAGCTAGAGGAATCAGGCTCCCTGAATTGAGACTATACTACAAAGCTACAGTAATCAAGACAGTATGGTACTGGCACGAAAGCAGAAATATAGATCAATGGAACAGGATAGAAAGCTCAGAGATAAACCCACACACTTATGGTCACCTTATCTTTGATAAAGGAGGCAAGAATATACAGTGGAGAAAAGACAGCCTCTTCAATAAGTGGTGCTGGGAAAACTGGACAGGTACATGTAAAAGTATGAAATTAGAACACTCCCTAACACCATACACAAAAATAAACTCAAAATGAATTAAAGACCTAAATGTAAGGTCAGACACTACCAAACTCTTAAAGGAAAACATAGGCAGAACACTCTATGACATAAATCACAGCAAGATCCTTTTTGACCCACCTCCTAAATAAATGGAAATAAAACAAAAATAAACAAATTGGACCTAATGAAACTTAAAAGCTTTTGTACAGTGAAGGAAACCATAAACAAGACCAAAAGACAACCCTCAGAATGGGAGAAAATTTTTGCAAATGATGCAACTGACAAAGTATTAATCTCCAAAATTCACAAGCAGCTCATGCAGCTTAATAACAAGAAAAACAAACAACTCAATCCAAAAATGGGCAGAATACCTAAATAGACATTTCTCCAAAGAAGATATACAGATTGTCAACAAACACATGAAAGAATGCTCAGCATCATTAATCATTAGAGAAATGCAAATCAAAACTACAATGAGATATCATCTCACAACAGTCAGAATGGCCATCATCAAAAAATCTAGAAAAAATAAATGCTGGAGAGGGTGTGTAGGAAGGGGAACACTCTTGCACTGCTGCTGGGAATGTAAATTGTTACAGCCACTATGGAGAACAGTATGGAGGTTCCTTAAAAAACTACAAATAGAACTACCATATGACCCAGCAAACCCACTACTGGGCATATACCTTGAGAAAACCATAATTCAAAAAGAATCATTTACCAAAATGTTCATTGCAGCTCTATTTACAATAGCCAGGACATGGAAGCAACCTAAGTGTCCATCAACAGATGAATGGATAAAGAAAATGTGGCACATATATACAATGGAATATTCCTCAGCCATAAAAAGAAAGGAAATTGAGTTATTTGTAGTGAGGTGGATAGACCTAGAATGTGTCATGCAGAGCAAAGTAAGTCAGAAGGAGCAAAACAAATACCATATGCCAACACATATATATGGAATCTAAGAAAAAAAAAGAAAAGAAAAGGTCATGAAGAACCTAGGGGTAAGACAGGAATAAAGACACAGACCTACTATAGCATGGACTTGAGGATATGGTGAGGGAGAGGGCTAGGCTGTGACGAGGTGATAGAGTGGCATGGGAACATGTGTATATGTATAACTGATTCACTTTGTTATAAAGCAGAAACTAACACACTATTGTAAAGCAATTATACTCCAATAAACATGTTAAAAAATCATATTGCAGGGTTAAAGGGCATTATTTCCATAATGCACTGTACATGTTTACCTCTAAATATTAACCAGGGAGCAATATCACACCATATGTTTTTTAAAGGGTAAGCTGACATCTAGCATAAAATTCAGCCCTAAGTAATGAAAACATCAGTTCTATGCATTTTATTTGTGGTAGGGGTATGCAGTAAGAGAAATATCCAGATTCTCTATCTGCTAGAAGGAGACAAAAAGACTTAGAGACAGCTATAATGGAAGAAATAAGACAAATAGAGCATTCATTTAAGAAATTTCTCCAGGTGTTTTGTTTTTATTTATAAATAAAGGTATACTTCTGACCCCCTTCCCTCTCCCCAGTGCTAGCCACTAATTTGTTCTCTATATCTTTGAGTCAGCTTCATTTTTGTTATATTAAATAGTGTGCTGTATTTTTAAGATTCCGTATATAAGTGATATCATACAGTATTTGTCTTTCTCTGTCTGACATTTCACTTAGCATAATTCCCTCCAAGTCCACACATGTTGCTGCTAATGGCAAAATTTCATTCATTTTTCTGGTTGAATAGTATTATATTGTGTATATATGTATGACATGCTCCTTATCCATTCATCTGTTGATGGACACTTAGGTTGCTTCAAAATCTTGGCAATTATAAATAATGCTGCTATTAACATTGGGGTGCATGTATCTTTTAGAATTAGTGTTTAGGGATTTTTAGATATGTATCCAGGAGTGGAATTACTGGGTCATGTGACAGTTCTATTTTTAGTTTTTTGACAAACCTCTATGCTGGTTTCCACAGTGGCTGCACCAGTTTACATTCCCACCAACAGTGTAAGAGGTTTCCCTTTTCTCCACATCCTCAGAAACATTCGTTATTTGTGTTCATTTTGATGATAGCCATTCAGACAGGTGTGAAGTGATATCTCGTTGTGGTTTTGATTTTCATTTTCCTGATAGTTAGCAATGTTGAGCATCTTTTCATGTGCCTCTTGGCCATCCACATTTCTTCTTTGGAAAAATGTCTATCAGGTCTTCTTCCCATTTTTTAAGTGCCAATACTATCTTCAGAAAGAAGAGATGAGCTGAAGCAGTCATACTCCCTGACTTCAGACTATACTACAAATCTACAGTAATTAAAACATTATGATACTCACATGAAAACAGACACATAGATCAATGGAACAGATTGAGAGCCCAGAAATAAACCCATGCACTTGTGGTCAATTAACATACAACAAGTAAGACAAGAATATACAGTGAAGATAAGACAGTCTCTTCGATTAGTGGTGCTGGAAAACTGGACAGCTACATGTAAAACAATGAGATTAGAACATTTCCTCACACCATATACAAAAAATAAGCTCCAAATGGATTAAATACCTAAATATAAGAACTGAAACCATAAGACTTCTAGTAGAGAATGCAGAACACTCTTTGATATAGATGTTTTTCAATATCTCTCTTAAAGCAAAGGAAACAAAAGCAAAAATAAACAAATGGGGCCTAGTTAAACAAAGATTTTGCACAACAAAAGAAACCACTGACAAAATGAAAAAAACAACCTATGGAATGGGAGAAAATGTTTGCAAATTATATGCCCAATAAGGGGTTAACATCCAACATATAAAACCAGTTGGTACTACTCAACATCAAAATATCAAACTCTCCAGGTGTTTTTTAATTCACATGTGCTTAAATAATTGTGAAAAACTAAGTATAAATTTGACAGCTATTTCAATGCTTCAACCATTACGTCTATCCAGATGACTCAGCTTTACTCAGGATAATTTACTTCACTTCAATTTGGATAAAACGTCCACAGACACTAAGGTAACAAAGTTCATTAACTTTCCCTTGTTAAAAACAAAAATGAAAACAGAAACTACCACAGCTTTATAACCTATTTTTGTCAAAACCACTCAATGTTAATGTGAGTCAAAACCATATAATCATAATGTACGATTTCTTCTCCTTTACTCCCTATGTCCAATAAAATACAAAGTCCTACTAATTCATCTTTTGTATCTCTCTTGAATCTGGTACTTTATCTTTACTTCATTTCTATTCTATTCATGGCTATTATCAACTTTTTTTTTTTAATCTTTCTTGGAATATAATAGCTTTCCAATGGTGGGTTAGTTTCTGCAGTATAACAAAGTGAATCAGGTATACATATACATATATCCCCAAATCCCCTCCTGCTTGTGTCTCCCTCCCACCCTCCCTATCCCACCCCTTTAGGTGGTAACAAAGCACGGAACTGATCTCCCTCTGCTTTGCGGCTGCTTCCCACTAGCTATCTATTTTACATTTGGCAGTGTATATATGTCAGTGCTACTATCTCACTTTGTCCCAGCTTACCCTTCCCCCTCCCCATGTCCTCAAGTCCATTCTCTACATATGCGTATTTAATCCTGTCCTGCCCCTAGGGTCTTCAGAACATTTTTTTTTTTTTTAGATTCCATGCATATGTATTAGCATACGGTATTTGTTTTTCTATTTCTGACTTACTTCACTCTGTATGACAGTCTCTAGGTACATCCACCTCACTACAAGTAACTCAATTTTATTTCTTTTTAGAGCTGAGTAATATTCCACTGTATATATTTGCCACATGTATGTTTTGTTTGTTTGTTTGTTTGTTTGTTTTGTTTTGTTTTCAGTACGTGGGCTTCTCACTGCTGTGGCCTCTCAAATTGTGGAGCACAGGCTCCAGACCCTCAGGCTCAGTGGCCATGGCTCACAGGCCATCTGCTCCATGGCATGTGGGATCTTCCTGGACCAGGGCACGAACCCGTGTCCCCTGCATCGGCAGGCAGACTCTCAACCACTGCGCCACCAGGGAAGCCCTGCCACATCTTCTTTATCCATTCATCTGTTGATGGACACTTAGGTTGCTTCCCTGCCCTGGCTATTGTAAACAGAGCTACAGTGAACATTATGGGACATGATTCTTTTTTTTTTTTTTTGCGGTATGCGGGCCTCTCACTGTTGCGGCCTCTCCCGTTGCGGAGCACAGGCTCCAGACCCTCAGGCTCAGTGGCCATGGCTCACAGGCCATCTGCTCCATGGCAAGTGGGATCTTCCTGGGCCAGGGCACGAACCCGTGTCCCCTGCATCAGCAGGCGGACTCTCAACCACTGCGCCACCAGGGAAGCCCCATGATTCTTTTTGAATTAGGGTTTTCTCAGTGTATATGGCCAGTAGTGGGATTGCAGAGTTGTATGGTAGTTCTATTGTAAATGTTTTTTTAAGGAACCTCCATATTGTTCTCCATAGTGGCTATTTCAATTTATATTCCCACCAACAGTGCAAGTGGGTTCCCTTTTCTCCACACTCTTTCCAGCATTTGTTGTCTGTAGATTTT
>NW_006781519.1:4262020-4287359 GCF_000442215.2 Lipotes vexillifer | reverse complement strand
TCTTTCCAGCATTTATTGTTTGTAGAATTTTTGATGATGGACATTCTGACTGGTGTGAGGTGATACCTCAATGTAGTTTTGATTTGCATTTCTCTAATGATTAGTGATGTTGAGCATCCTTTCATGAGTGTGCTGGGCATCTGTATATCTTCTCTGGAGAAATGTCTATTTAGGTCTTCTGCCCATCTTTGGATTGGAATATTTGTTTTTTTGATATTGAGCTGCATGAGCTGCTTGTAAATTTTGGAGATTAATACTTTGTCAGTTGTTTCATTTACAAATATTTTCTCCCATTCTCAGTGTTGTCTTTTCATCTTGTTTATGAATCCCTTTGTTGTGCAAAAGCTTTTAACTATCATTAGGTCCCATTTGTTTATTTTTGTTTTCATTTCCATTTCTCTAGGAAGTGGGTCAAAAAGGATCTTGATGTGATGTATGTCATACAGTGTTCTTCCTATGCTTTCCTCTAAGTGTTTTATAGTGTCTGGCCTTACATTAGGTCTTTAATACATTTTGAATCTATTATTGTGTATGGTGTGAGGAAATGTTCTAATTTCATTCTTTCACATGTAGCTCTCCTGTTTTCCCAGCACCACCTACTGAAGAGGCTGTATTTTATCCATTTTATATTCTTGCCTCCTTTATCAAAGATAATATGACCATAAGTGCGTGAGTTTATCTCTGTGCTTTCTATCCTGTTGTATTGATCTCTCTTTCTGTTTTTGTGCCAGTACTATACTGTCTTGATTACTGTAGCTTTGCAATATAGTCTGAAGCCCAGGAACCTGATTCCTCCACCTCATTTTTTCTTGTTCAACATCATTATGGTTATTCGGGGTCTTTTGTGTTTCCATACAGACTGTGAAATTTTTTGCTCTAGTTCTGTGAAAAATGCCATTGGAAGTTTGTTAGGGATTGTATTGAATTTGCAGTTGCTTTAGGTAGTATAGTCATTTTCACAATGTTGATTCTTACAATCCAAGAATATGGTATATCTCTCCATCTGTTTGTATCATCTTTAATTTCTTTCAAGAGTGTCTTACAGTTTTCTGCATATAGGTACTTTGTCCCCTTAGGTAGGTTTACTCCTAGGTATTTTACTCTTTTTGTTGCAGTGGTAAATAGAAGTGTTTTCTTAATTTCTGTTTCAGATTTTTCATCATAAGTGTATTAGGAATGCAAGAGATTTCTGTGCACTAATTCTGTAACCTGCTACTTTACCAAATTCATTGATTAGCTCTAATAGTTTCTGGTAGCATCTTTAGGATTATCTATGTATATTATCATGTCATCTGCAAACAGTGACGGTTTTACTTCTTCTTTTCTGATATGGATAATTTTATTTCTTTTTCTTCTCTTATTTCTGTGGCTAAAACTTCCAAAACTATGTTGAATAATAAAGGTGAGAGGGGGAAAACTTGTATTGTTCCTGATCTTAGTGGAAAAGGTTTCAGTTTTTCACCATTGAGAACAATGTTGGCTGTGGGTTTGTCATATATGACCTTTATTATGTTGAGAAAAGTTCCCTCTATGCCTACTTTATGGAGGGGTTTTATCATAACTGGGTGTTGAGTTTTGTCAAAATATTTTTCTGAATCTATTCAGATGATCATATGTGTTTTATCAATCAATTTGTTAATGTGGTTTATCACATTGATTTGCTTATCTTGAAGAATCCTTGCATTCCTGGGATAAACCCAGTTTGATCATGATGTATGATCCTTTTAATGTTTTGTGGGATTCTGTTTGCCAGTATTTTGTTGAGGATTTTTGCATCTATGTTTAACAATGATATTGGCCTGTAGTTTTCTTTCTTTGTGTCATCTTTGCCTGTTTTAGGTATCAGGGAGACGGTTGCCTTGTAGAATAAGTTTGGGAGTGTTCCTCTTTCTGCTATATTTTGGAAGAGTTTGAGAAGGATATGTATTAGCTCTTCTCTAAATATTTGATAGAATTTGCAAGTGAGGCCTTCTGGTCCTGGGCTTTTGTTTGTTGGAAGATTTTTAATCACAGTTTCAATTTCACTCCTTGTGATTGGTCTGTTTATATCTTCTATTTCTCCCTGGTTCTGTCTCAGAAGGTTGTGCTTTTCTAATAATTTGTCCATTTCTTCCAGGTTGTCCATTTTATTGGCATAGAGTTGCTTGTAGTAATCTCTCATGATCCTTCGTATTTCTGCAGTGTCAGTTATTACCTCTTCTTTTTCTTTTCTAGTTCTATTGATTAGAGTCTTCTCCCTTTTCTTCTTGATGAGCCTGGATAAAGGTTTATCAGTTTTGTTTATCTCTTCAAAGAAACAGTTTTAAGTTTTACTGATCTTTGCTATCATTTCCTTTATTTCTTTTTCATTTATTTCTGATCTTATCTTTATTATTTCTTTCCTTCTGCTAACTTTGGTGGGTTGTTTGGTTCTTATTTCTCTAACTGCTTTAAGTGTAAGGTTAGGTTGTTAATTTGAGATTTTTCTTGTTTCTTGAGGTAGGATTGTATTGCTATAAACTTCCCTCGTAAAACTGCTTTTGCTGCATCCCATAGGTCTTGGGTCATCGTGTTTTCAATGTCATTTGTTTCTAGGTATTTTTTGTTTTCTTTTTGCTTTTTCAGTGATCTCTTCGTTATTTAGTAGTGTATTATTTAGCCTTCATTGTGTTTTTTACAGATTCTTTTTCCTGTACTTGATATGATTTCAGTTTTCTTTAATCTACCAAGGCTTGATTTGTGACTGAGGATATGATTAATCCTGGAGAATATTCCATGCTCACTTGAGCATAAAGTGTATTCTGTTGTTTTTGGATGGATTGTCCTATAAATATCAACTAAGTCCATCTTGTTTAATGTATCATTTAAAGTTTGCGTTTCCTTATTTATTTTCATTTTCGATGATCTGTCCATTGGTGAAAGTGGGGTGTTAAAATCCCCTACTATGATTGTATTACTGTCAATTTCCCCTTCTATGGCTGTTAGTATTTGCCTTATTTATTGAGTTGCCACTAAATTGGATGCATAAATGTTTACAGTTGTTATATCTTCATCTTGGATTGATCCCTTGGTCATTATGTTGTGTTCTTCTTTGTCTCTTTGAAGAGTCTTTATTTTAAAGTCTATTTTGTCTGATATGAGAATTGCTACTCCAGCTTTCTTTTGATTTCCATTTGCATGGAATATCTTTCCATCCCCTCACTTTCAATCTATATGTGCCCTTAGGTCTGAAGTGGGTCTCTTGTAGACAACACATATAAGAATCTCAGTGTTTTAACCATTCAGCCAGTCTGTGTCTTTTGTTTGGAGCATTTAATCCATTTACATTTAAATTATTGATATATATGTTCCTATTACCATTTCCTTAATTGTTTTGGGTTTGTTATTGTAAGTATTTTCCTTCTCCTGTGTTTCCTGCCTAGAGAAGTTCCTTTAGCATTTGTTTTAAAGCTGGTTTTGTGGTGCTGAATTCTGTTAGCTTTTGCTTGTCTGTAAAACTTTTAATTTCTCTGTCAAATCTGAATGAGATCCTTGTTGTGTAGAGTAATCTTGCTTGTAGGTTTTTCCCTTTCATCACTTTCAATATGTCCTGACACACCCTTCTGGCTTGTACAATTTCTGCTGAAAGATCAGCTATTAACCTTATGGGGATTCCTTTGAATGTTATTTGTTGCTTTTCCCTTGCTGCTTTTAATATTTGTTCTTTGTGTTTAATTTTAAATAGTTTGATTAATATGTGCCTTGGCATGTTTTTCATTCGATTTATCCTGTATGGGACTCTCTGCACTTCCTGGACTTGACTGACTATTTCCTTTCTCATATTAAGTAAGTTTTCAACTATAATCTCTTCAAATATTTTCACAGTCCCTTTCTTTTCCTCTTCTTCTTCTGTGACTCCATAATTCGAATGTTGTTGCATTTAATGTTATTCAGCTTGTCTCTGAGACTGTCCTTAATTCTTTCAATTCTTTTTTTTCTTTATTCTGCTCTGCAGTAGTTATTTCCCATATTTTATCTTTGAGGTCACATATCCGTTCTTCTCCCTCAGTTATTCTGCTACTGATTCCTTCTAGAGAATTTTAAATTTCATTTATTGTGTTGTTCATCATTTTTTGTTGTTTAGTTATCTTAGGTCCTTGTTAAATGTTTCTTGTATTTTCTCCATCCTATTTCCAAGATTTTGAATTATCTTTACTATCATTACTCTGAATTCTTTTTTAGATAGACTGCCTATTTCCTCTTCATTTCTTTGGTCTTGTGGATTTTTACCTGCCTCCTTCATCTCCTGTGTATTTCTCTGTCATCTCATTTTGCTTAACTTGCGGTGTTTGGGGTCTCCTTTTAGCACAGGTTGCAGGTTCATAGTTTCTGTTGTTCTTGGTGTCTGCCCCCAGTGGGTAAGGTTGGTTCAGTGGGTTGTGTAGGCTTTCTGTTGGAAAGGACTGGTGCTTGTGTTGTGGTGGATGAGGCTAGATCTTTTCTTTCCAGTGGGCAGGACCATGTCCAGTGGTGTGTTTGGGGTGTCTGTGAACTTATTATGATTTTAGGCACCCTCTCTGCTAATGAGTGGGGTTTTGTTCCTGTGTTGCTAGTTGTTTTGCATTGGGTATCCAGCACTGGAGCTTCCTGGTCGTTGAGTGGAGCTGGGTCTTATCATTGAGATGGAGATCTTTGGGAGAGCTCTAGCTGATTGATATTACATGAGGCCAGTAAGTCTCTGGTGGACCAGTGTCCGGAACTTGGCTCTTCAACCTCAGAGGCTCAGGCCTGACACCCGACCAGAGCACCAAGACCCTGTCAGACACAAGGCTCTGAAGAAAATGGAAAAAAAGAAAGAAAGAAAGAAAAAATAAATAAAATGATATAATATAAAGTTATTAAAATAAAAAAGATTATTAAGATAAAAAGTAATTTTAAAAAAAGAAGAAGCGAGCAACAAAACAAAGAAATCCACCAGTGAATGCAAGTACTAAGAACTATTAAAAAAAAAAAAACCAGAGAGACAGAACCCTAGGGCAAATGGTAAAAGCAAACCTATACAGACAAAATTACACAAAGAAGCAAGACATACACACTCAGAAAAAGAGAAAAATGAAAAAAAAATACTTTTTTTTAAAAAGAGGAAGAGAGCATCCAAATCAATAAACAAATCTATCTGTGATAATAAGCTCTAAATGCTAAACTAAGATAAACATAAAACCAGAAACAAATTAGATGCAGAAAACAAACCCCAAGTTTACAGTTTCTCCCAAAGTTCACTGCCTTAATTTTGTGACAATTTGTTGTCTATTCAGGTATTCCAAAGTTTCAGGGTACAGCAAGTTGATTGTTGAGATTTAATCCACTTCTCCTGTGGCTGTATGGGGAAATTTCCCTTTCTCTTATTTGCACAATTCCTGGGGCTCAGCTTTGGATTTGGCCCCACCTCTGCATGTATGTAGCCCTCTGGCATTTTTTCTTCCCCCAGACAGGAGGGGGTTAAAGGAGCAGCTGATTAGGCGGCTCTGGCACACTGAGGCCAGGGAGAGGGAGGGGAATGGAATGCAGGGCAAGCCTGTGGCGGCAGAGGCTCTCATGTTGTTTCAACACCCTGAGGTGCACCGTGTGCTCTCCTGCAGATGCTGTCCAGGATCATGGGATCCTGGCAGTGGCAGACTGTGCAGGCTCCCAGGAGGGGAGGTTTGGATAGTGACCTGTG
Source organism: Lipotes vexillifer (assembly GCF_000442215.2). Classification (NCBI taxonomy): domain Eukaryota; kingdom Metazoa; phylum Chordata; class Mammalia; order Artiodactyla; family Lipotidae; genus Lipotes; species Lipotes vexillifer. Next base: position 4,281,682 of record NW_006781519.1, on the reverse strand, counting down.
CTTGCACACAGGCCTCTTGGTGGCTGCTGCAGCAGCCTTAGCACTTCATGCCCATCTCTCTTGTCCACGCTGATAGCTGTGGCTTGCTCCCTTCTCTGGATTTCGTTTAGGTGGTGCTCTGAATTCACTCTCCTCGTGCACCCTGAAACAACTGTCTCTTGTCTCTTAGGCAGTTCCAGACTTTTCCCGGACTCCCTCCTGGCTAGTTGTGGTGCGGTAGCCCCCTTCAGGCTGTGTTCACGCAGCCAACCCCAGTTCTCTCCCTAGGATCTGACCTCCAAAGTCTGAGCCTCAGCTCCCAGCTCCCAACACCACTCCGGTGGGTGAGCTGACAAGCCTCTCAGGCTAGTGAGTGCTGGTTGGCACTGATCCTCTGTGCGGGAATCTCTCTGCTTTGCCCTCTGCACTCCTGTTGCTGCACTCTCCTCCATGTCTCTGAAGCTTCCTCCCTTCGCCACCTGCAGTCTCCATCTGAGAAAGGGCTTCTAGTGTGTGAAAACCTTTCCTCCTTCACAGCTCCCTCCCAAAGGTGCAGGTCCTGTCTCTATATGTTTTTTTTCAATTTTTTCTTTATTTTTGTGGTACGTGGACCTCTCACTGTTGTGGCCTCTCCCATTGCAGAGCACAGGCTCTGGACTCACAGGCTGAGCAGCCATGGCTCATGGGCTCAGCCACCCTGCAGCATGTGGGATCCTCCCAGACCGGGACACGAACCCATGTCCCCTGCATTGGCAGGCAGACTCTCAACCACTACACCAACAGGGAACCCCCCCCCCCATTATTTAGTCTCTGTTTTTCTTTTTTCTTTTTCCCTACCCAGGTACATGGGGAGTTTCTTGCCTTTTAGGATGTCTGAGGTCTTCTGCCAGCATTCATTTGGTGTTCTCTAGGAGTTGTTCCACATGTAGATGTATTTTTGATGTGTTTTGGGGAGGAAGGTTATCTCCACATCTTACTCCTCCACCATATTGAAGGGTCCCCCATCAAGACTCTTTCTGCCTATTCTTCAACAATTGTTTGCAGTCTTTCCCCCTGTATCTATACTGAAGTCACTTCCATCATCATCTCTCTAAAATTTTACTGCTAAATGCTAACTTTTAGTAGGCACTTAGTATACATTGAACATTATGCTGAAGGGTGTACAAATTTGACATTTAATTTTCACAACAGCCCTAGACAAGAATTATTATTATCTCCATTTTATTGGTAAAACTTGGAGCCTTAGAAAGATGGAGTCACATAAACAGTGGAGTTAATATTTGAAGGAAAGATGTTTGATTCCAAAAGAAGTTGTTATCAACTATGTTACACTGTTTGTCCAAATATTACCTTAGACTTGTTAGTACATGATCCAGAAATGGTACCTGATAGATTACACATAGCTAATAGAGTTAACATTCATTGAGTGCCAGTCCACGTTAATCAATTTACCTGTATTATTTTATTTAAATTTTACAATGGCCATAATTTGCAATTATTTCCATTTTACAGGGTGAGAAACTGAGGTTCAGGAACTTGCTGAATGTCATACTGCTAGTAAGTGGTGGACCTGGGATTCAATCCCAGGTCTACTTGAATCCATAGTTCTCATTGTGATTTACTATTTCATACTTCCAGCTACAAAAGAATGGATTTCAAACCCTTTGAAGACCTGCCACTCAAGTCTCTCTAGTTCATGGGAGGTAGACAACCATTTTACATCTCAAATCAAACTATTTAGAGAGGAAAGCAGCCTCCAATATAAATAGAATTTGATATCATTTATTTTGAAAGTTAAAATCTCAACTAACTAAAATGTCCTTAATGCTTAACTTTCCTGGACTAATATTATGAGCCCTTTATAAATCTAAATAATGTACTACATGAATACTGTAACCTCTTTAAAAGTTATGTTAGTATCAGCCTTTTGAAATAATCTTTTTGAAGATAGTTAATATATAAGTATGAAGTGTATCCTTTATCTCTCCAATTGAGTATTATGGGATCTACTCTCCCTTTTCTGAGCAACACGAGGTAACTTCTCTCTCCACTGCTGACCACAATGCAATTATTGAAAGTCAGGCTGTGTACAAGTATGAAAGAGAGTCTGTAATTTTGATGAGTTAAGAAAATAGGGTATGATAGGCTCCATATTTAGTCTGGTGAATAATCTTTGCTTTCCTTCTGTGATGAAGTTTATGTAAACAGCCAAGTATTTTCTTTGTTTCCCTGAGAATAATCAATCATTTTTATGTATTTATTTATTTATTCTAAAAAATTTATGGAGACATAATTCACAAACCGTATTTTTTTCATTTTTTTAACATTTATTTTGTATTGGAGCATAGCTGATTAACAATGACACATTAGTTTCAAGTGTACAGCAAAGTTATTGATATATATATATATATATATATATATATATATATATACATACATACATACATACATACGTTCATTTTCAAATTCTTTTCCCATTTAGGTTTTTACACAATATTGAAGAGCATTCTTGTGCTATACAGTAGGTCCTGTTGGTTATGTATTTAAATATAGCTGTGTGTACATGTCAATCCAAAACTCCCAATCTATACCTCCACCCTTACCCTTCCTGCCTGGTAACCATAAGTTCTTTCTTTAAGTCTGTCTTTTCTCTTTTATAAATAAGTTAATTTGTATACGTTTTTAAGACTCTGCATATAAACTATATCATATGATATTTGTCTTTCTCTGTCTGACTTCACTTATAATAATCTCCAGGTCTATCCATGTTGCTGCAAATGGAATTATTTCATTCTTTTTTATGGCTGAATAATATTCTATTGTATATATGTACCACATTCTCTTTATTCATTAATTTTTATTCATTGATGGACATTTAGGCTTCTTCCATGTCTTGGCTATTGTAAACAGCACTGCAATGAACATTGGGGTGCATGTATTCTTTGGAACCATCTTATTCTCTAATATATGCTCATGAATGTGATTGCTGGATCATATGGTAGCTGTATTTTTTAGTTTTTTAAGGAATCTCCATACTGTTCTCCATAGTGGCTGTACCAACTTACATTCCCACCAATAGTGTAGGAGGGTTCCCTTTTCTCCACACCCTCTCCAGTATTTATTACTTGTAGATTTTTTGATGATGACCATTCTGACCAGTGTGAGGAGATTCCTCATTGTAGTTTTTATTTGCATTTCTCTAATAATTAGCAAGATTGAGCAACAATACATTAAATAATCATACACCATGATCAAGTGAGATTTATCCCAGAGATGTAAGGATTTTTCAATAGCTTCAAGTCAATCAGTGTCACCACATCAACAAATTGAAGAATTAAAAATCATATGATCATCTCAATAGATGCAGAAAAAGTTTTGACAAAGTTCAACAACCATTTATGATAAAAACTCTCAATAAAGTGGACATAGAGGGAATATACCTCAACATAATAAATGCCATATGTGACAGACCTACAGCTAACATCATACTCAACAGTGTAAAGCTGAAAGCATTTCCTCTAAGATCAGGAACAACACAAGATGTCCAGTCTTGCCACTTTTATTCAACATTGTTTTGGAAGTCCTATCCACAGCAATCAGAGAAGAAAAAGAAATAAAAGAAATACAAAATGGAAAAGAAGTAGTAAAACTATCACTGTTTGCAGATGGCATGATACTATGCATAGAAAATCCTAAAGATGCTACCAGAAAACTACTAGAAGTCATCAAAGAATTTGGTAAAATTGAAGGATACAAAAGTAATACATAGAAATCTGCTGCATATCTGTACACTACCAATCAAAGACCAAAAAGAGAAATTAAAGAAACAATCCCATTCACCATCACATCAAAAAGAGTAAAATACCTAGGAATAAACCTACCTAAGGAGGCAAAAGACTTGTGCTCCAAAAACTATGAAATGCTCGTGAAAGAAATTGGAGATGACACAAACATATGGAAAGAGATACCATGTTCTTTGAATGGAAGGATCAATATTCTTAAAATGAACATAATACCCAAGGCAACCTACAGATTCAATGCAATCTCTATCAAATTACCAATAGCTTTTTTCACAGAACTAGAACAAAAACTCTTAAAATTTGTAGAAAGACACAAAAGACCCCAAATAGCCAAAAGTGTCGAGAAAGGAGAACAAAGCTGGAGGAATCATGCTCCCTGACTTCAGAGTATACTACAAAGCTACAGTCATCAAAACAGTATGGTACTGGCACAGAAACAGAAATATAGATCAATGGAACAGGATAGAAAGCCAAGAAATAATCCCATGCACCTATAGTTGATTAATCTATGACAAAGGAGGTAACATATTTAAAATAAATTTAATGTATTTAAAATAAAAATTTTATTTAATGTATTTAAAATAAAAATAACATTATTAAAGTTATTTTGAAACATTTTCATCTCCTCAAAAAGAAACCACATACTCTTTAGTACTCAGCCTCTCCCATTTTCCCTATTGACCCCAGCCTTAGGAAACCACCATCTATTTATTATTTCTATAAATATGCCTCTTCTGGACACTCCATATGAATGAAATCATACAATATGCGCAGTCTTTTGTTACTGGGTTCCTTCACTTAGCATGCTTTCAAGGTTCATCCATGTTGTAACAAGTGGAATATTATTAAAAACAACCAAGTATTATTCTTAAATTCTGAGTTGGTGGTCTTTTATATAGCAAGTTCCAACCATATTGTTTTAATCACATTCTCTCACACTAGACAGAGGTTGCAAATTTCTACTCCTATTTTTATTGCTTTTAAGATTTTAACATCTGTATGTAACCCAAATCTCTGAACTGTCAAGCCTTTCTTAAGCAAAAACTCTTGCTATCCTCTGAACTCAGTAGCATACATGGAACTTTGCCATATATGTGGCATGAATCATCCAATCCAGGGACCTACAAAGCCATAAATATTTGTGGATGTTGTATTTGATTTTTATTTTGAATTGTTATTTTTCCTTTAGTGTCTCATTTCTCCAGTTACATATTAAGAAGTCTGAATTGAAGAACAATATTCCTAATACATATTGTTATATTAATTAATTATTAACTACATTGGAACATAGTTGATTAACAATGTATTAATTTCAGGTGTACAGCAATGTGATTCATTTATACATATATATGTATCTCTTCTTTAAAAAATTATTTTCCCATTTAGGTTGCTACATAATATTGAACAGAGTTCCCTGTGCTATGCATTTTGGATTCAAGAAAAGTAAGTTTTATAATGTAATTTTCTGTATGTGGAATAAGCCTCACAGAAAATTAACTGAAAACCAGCAGAAGGACTCCTGAACAACCAAGGATGTAAAAGACATAGACACACAAGCAGGAAGGAAGGGAAGGAAAGTGATGAGGTAGGGACCTCTGCCCCTGGGATGTGACTCAGAGGAAAAGTGATATTAAAGAAGGAGACACCCACCCTGAGGAATAAGTGGGTTGAGCAGCAGGCTGGGCCTCCCAATCATCAGGAAAAAAGAAAAATCTCAAATAAACAACCTAACCTTACAACTATAGCAACTAGATAAAGAAGAACAAACAAAACCCGAAGTTAGTAGAGAGAAAGAAATCAAAGATCAGAGCAGAGAAAAATGAAATAGACACAAAGAAAATCATAGCAAGGATCAATGTAACTAAAAGCTGGTTCTTTGAGAAGATAAAATTGATAAACCTTTAGCCAAACTCATCAAGAAAAAAAGGGAGAGGACTCAAATCAATAAAATTACAAATGATAAAGGAGAAGTTACAACTGACACCACAGAAATACAAAGGATCATAAGAGACTACTACAAGTAACTATATGCCAAAAAATAGAAAACCTGGAAGAAATAGAAAATTCTTAGAAAGGTACAACCTTCCAAGACTGAAACAGGAAGAAATGGAAAATATGAACAGAACAATCACAAGTAAAGGAAATTGAAACTGTGATTAAAAATCTTCCAACAAACAAAAGTCCAGGACCATATGGCTTCACAGGCAAATTCTATCTAACATTTAGAGAAAAGCTAACAACACCTATCCTTCTCAAATGCTTCCAAAAAAGTACAGAGGAAGGAACACTCTCAAGCTCATTCTATGAGGCCACCATCACCCTGATACCAAAACCAGACAAAGAAACAACAGAAAAAGAAAATTACAGGCCAATAACACTGGTGAACATAGATACAAATATCCTCAACAGAATACTAGCAAAGTGAATCCAACAGCACATTAAAAGGATCATAAGCCATGATCAAGTGGGATTTACCCCAGGGATCCAAGGATTCTTCAGTATAGGCAAATCAATCAATGTGATACCCAATATTAACAAACTGAAGGAGAAAAACCATATGATCATCTCAATAGATGCAGAAAAAGTTTTTACAAAATTCAACACCAATTTATGATAAAAACTCTCTGGAAAGTGGGCATAGAGAGAAAATACCTCAACATAATAAAGACTAAATATGACAAACCCTCAGCAAACATCATTCTCAATGGTGAAAACCTGAAAGCATTTCCCCTAAGATCAGGAATAAGACAAGGATGCCCACTCTTGCCACTATTATTCAACACAGTTTTGGAAGACCTAGCCATGGCAATCAGAAAAGAAAAAGAAATAAAAGGAATCCAAAATGGAAATGAAGAAGTAAAACTGTCACTGTTTGCAGATGACATGATACTATACATAGAAAACCCTAAAGACACTACTTGAAAACCTCTAGAGTGCATCAATGAATTTGGTAAATTTGCAGAATAGAAATTTAATACACAGAAATCTCTTGCATTCCTATACACTAACAATGAAAGTTCACAAAGAGAAATAAGGAAACAATCACACTTACCATCACAACATAAAAAATAAAATACCTAGGTATAAACCTACTAAAGGATGAAAAACACCGATACTCAGAAAATTATAACATACTTGATGAAAGAAATCAAAGTGACACAAATGGAGAGATATACCATGCTCTTGGATTAGAAGAACGAATAATGTGAAAATGACTATACTAACCAAAGCAATCTACAGATTCAATGCAATCTCTATCAAATTACCAACTGCACTTTTCACAGAATTACCACAAAAATTTCGCAATTTGTATGGAAATGTGAAAGATCCTGAATAGCCAAAGCATCTTGAGAAAGAAAACCGGAGCTGGAGGAATCAGGCTCCCTGACTATACTACAAAGTTACAGTATTCAAAACAGTACAGTACTGGCACAGAAACAGAAATATAGATCAATGGAACAGGATAGAAAGTCCAGAGATAAACTCACGCACCTATGATAAACTAATCTATGGCAAAAGGGGCACAAATATGCAATGGAGAAAAGGCCCTTGCTTCAATAAGCAGTGCTGGGAAAACTCGACAGCTACATGTAAAAGAATGAAACTAGAACACTCTCTAACACCATACACTAAACTAAACTCAAAATGGATTAAAGACTTAAATATAAGGCCAAAAACTATAAAACTCTTAAGGGAAAACATTGGCAGAACACTCTTTGACATAAATCACAGCAAGATGTTTTTTGATCCACCTCCTAGAGTAATGGAAATAAAAACAAAAGTAAACAAATGGGACTTAATGAAACTTCAAAGCTTTTGCACAGCAAAGGAAACCAAAAATAAAACCAAAAGACAACCCTCAGAATGGGAGAAAATGCTTGCAACTGAAGCAACCAATAAGGGATTAATCTACAAAATATATAAACAGCTCATGCAGCTCAATATCAAAAAAATCAAACAACCCAATCAAATAAATGGGCAGAATACCTAAATAGACATTTCTTCAAAGAAGACATACAGGTGACCAACAAACACATGAAAAGGTGCTCAACATCACTAATTATTAGAGAAAAGTCAATCATAGCTACAATGAGGTATCACCTCACACCAGTCGGAATGACCATCATCAAAAAATCTACAAACAATAAATGCTGTAGAATGTGTGGAGAAAAGGGAACCCTCCTACACTGTTGGTGGAAATGTAAATTGGTACAGCCACTATGGAGAACAGTATGGAGGTTCTGTACAAACTGAAAAAGAACAATCATATGACCCAGCACTTCTACTCCTAGGCATATACTCAGAGAAAACCATAATTCAAAAAATACATGCACCCCAATGTTCATTGCAGCACTATTTACAATAGTCAGGACATGGAAGCAACCTAAATGCCCATCGACAGATGAGTGGATAAAGAACATGTGGTGCATATATACAATGGAATATTACTTGGCCTTAAAAAGAACAAAATAATGCCATTTGCAACAACATGATGGACATAGAGATTGTCATACTGAGTGAATTAAGTCAGACACAGAAAGACAAATATCATATGATATAGCTTATATGTGGAATCTTTAAAAAATTGTCCAAAGAACTTATTTACAAAGCAGAAGTAGAGTCACAAATGTAGAAAATAGACTTTTGGTTACCAGGGGATAAGGAGAGGGAGGGATAAATTGGGAGATTGGGATTGATATATACAGACTACTATATATAAAATAGATAACTAATAAGAGCCTGTTGTATAGCACAACTATACTCCAGTAAAAATTAAAAAAAAAAAATGAACCCAAACAGACCCACACAAAGACATTCCAAATTAAAACAGAAAAAGTTAAAGATACCAAGAGAATTCTAAAGGCACCATGAGAAAGACTCATATATAAAGGAATCTGTATAAAACTCTCAGGTGATTTCTCTGTGGAAAGTTTGTAAGCCAGAAGTGAGTGACATGATATATTTAATGTACTGAAAGGAAAAACCTGCAATGTAGTATACTTTACCCAGCAGTATTATCATTTATAACAGGGATAAAGAACTTCTTATACAAGCAGAAAAATAAGAAATAAAAAGAAAAGAAATCAGTAATATTAGACCTACCCTAAAAAAAGTGTTGAAGGACCTTCTCTAAATGGAAAATAAGTAAGAAACTACACAATAGGGAAAATCCATCTAAGAAAGGCAAATATATAGTAAGGTCTGAGGATCAAGCACCTAAATAAGCAAGTACATAAAGTACAAAAAATTGTAACAGCAATTCTATATACAAAAAACATTAAAGGGATAAAAGGGATAAGCATGAAGATGTAAAATATGACATCAAAAACACAAAACGTGCTGGAAGGCTGTGAAAATGTAGATTACTTAGAATGTGTTTGAACTTAAATGACTGCCAGTTTAAAACAAGTAAATATAATCATAAGTCAACATATATGAACCCCATGGTAACCACAAATCAAGAAGCTATAATTGATACACAAAAAGCAAAAAGAGAGGAACACAAGCATACTACTAAAGAAAATCATCAAACCACAAGGGAAGAAAAACAAAGAAGAAATGAATAGAAAAGAACTAAAAAATCAACTGAAAAACAAATAATAAAATGGCAATAATAACGGCAGTAATAAACTGGAAGACAAGTAATAAACAAACAATAATTACTGTCAATGAACTAAATGCTCTAATCAAAAGATAGAGGGTTACTGATTGGATAAAAATATAAGATTCTTCAATATGCTGCCTACTAGAGACTAACCTCGGGGCTAAAAACACACACAGACTGAAAGTGAAGAGATCTAAAAAGATTTTTCATGCAAACAAATGAAAATAAAGTGGGGTTAGCAATACTCAACTACAAAAAATATGTACTTTAAATCAGAGTCTATAATAGAAGGCAAAGATGGGTGTTATGTAATGATAAAGGGATCAATACAAGAATAGGATATAATAGCTATTAACATATATGCACTCAATATAGGAGCACCTAAATTTATAAAGCAAATTTTAATAGACATAAAGGGAGAAAATGACAAGAATACAATTATATTTGGGTTCTTTAAGTTTTAAAGTCCCCTAGTATCATCAATGGACAGATGATACAGACATAAAATCAACAAGGCAACAGTGCTCTTAAATGATGCAAGAGACCAGTCCAACTTAATAGATATCTACAGAACTTTACATCCCCAAACAGCAAAATAGGACAGATCATAAGTTAGGTCACAAAACAAGTCTCAACAAATTAAAGAGGATAGAAATTATATCAAGCATTGTTTCCAACCACAATGGTATGAAACTAGAAATAAATTACAAAAAAAAAATTGGGAAAAGCATAAGATGGGGAGATTAAACAACATGCTACTAAAAGACCAATGATTTAGTGAAGAAATCAAAGAGGAAATCAGAAAATACCTTCAGACAAATTTTGTATCTTGGTGTCTATTCTCTGAGAGTGAAATATTCCTTTCTTAGTTAAGATTCCTAAGGAGTTATTTTTTTCTTTTATAATAATACAAAAGACACTTTTGTCTCTAGAAGAAAATGTACAGACCAATGAAAATGGAAGCACAACTTTTAAAGATCTATGGGATGCAGCCCAAGCAATTCTAAGACCAAAGTTTATAGCGATACAGGCCTTCCTCAAGAAACAAGCAATATTTCAAATAAACTACCTAACCTACCATCCAAAGGAATTATAAAAAGAACAGCAAAGGCCAAAATTAGCAGAAGGAGGGAAATAGTATTAAAGAGGAAATGAAATAGAGACCAAAGACAAGAGAAAGGATAAATGAAACCAAAGTGGCTTTTTCTAAAAGAGAAAGAAAATTGATAAAGCTTTAGCCAGGCTCATCAAGAAGAAAAGAGAGAGGACCGAGATAAACAAAATAAGAAATGCAAGAGGAGTGATAACAGCCAATACCACAGAAATACAAAAAGAAATCATGAGTACACTATGAACAGTTATATGGCAACAAATTGGACAAATTAGAAGAAATGGAAAAATTTCTAGAGGGATACAACCTGCAAGACTGAATCAAGAAGAGACAGACAATTTGTACAGACTGATCACTAGTAGTTTAAGTGAATTTGTGAAAAAGTAAAAATTCCCATGTAATAAAAGTCCAGGAATTCTACCAAACATACAAAGAAGAGATATCACCTATCTTCCTCAAACTATTCCAACAATTGGAGAGGACAGAACACTTCCAAACTTATTCTATGAGACCACCATTACCCTGATACCAAAACCAGACAAAAAAACAAAAAAAAAATGAAAATTACAAGCCAATATATTTGATAAATATAGATGCAACTATCCCCAACAAAATATTAGCAAACCAAATCCAACAGTATACTGCAAGGATCTTGCACCATGATCAAGTATGATTTATTCCAGAGACACAGGGATGCTTAACATTTGCAAATCAATCAATGTGTTATACCCCAATAATAAAAGGAAGAATAAAAATCACATTATTATCTCAATATACAGAGAAAAAGCATTTGACAAAATACAACATTCAGTTATGATTAAAAGCTGTCATCAAAGTGGGTATAGAAGAATCATGTCTCAACATTGCCAATGCCATTAGTGACAAACCCACACCTAACATCATACTCAATGGTGAGAAGCTGGAAGCCTTTTCTCAAAATTCAGGAAGAATACAAGGATGTCCACTCTTGCCACTTCCATTTAACATAGTATTAGAAGTCCTAGCCAGAAAAAGAGATAAAAGGCATCTAAATTGGAAGAGAAAAGGTAAAAGTGTCACTATTTGCATATATGATACTTTATTTAGAAAACCCTAAATCTGTACCCAAATTCTATTAGAAATAAAAAATGAATCCAGCAAAGTTTCAGGATACAAGGTTAATATACAGAAATCTTCTGTTTTTCTATACACTAATAATGAACTATCAGAAAGAGAAAGCAATAAAAATGCCATTTAAAATCACATCAAAAAGAATAAAACTTAACCAAGGAGGTGTAAGAACTGCACTCTGAAAATTATAAAACATTGATGAAGGAAATTGAAGGTGGTAAAAAGAAAGGGAACAATATCCAGTGCTCTTGGATTGGGAGAATTTTGTTAAAATGGCCATACTACCTAAAGCAAGCTACAGATTTAATGCAATCCCAATAAATATACCTATGACATTTTTCACAGAACTAGATCAAATAATCCTAAATTTCATATGGAACCAAAGAAGACCCCAAATTTTCAAAGCAACCTTGAGAAAAATGAACAGTGCTGGAGGTATCACGTTCCCAGGCTTCAGACTATATTACAAAGCTACAGTAATCAAAACAGTATGGTACTGGCACAAAACAGATAGACAGATCAATGAAACAGAATACAGAGCCCAGAAATAAACCCATGCACTTGTGGTCAATTAATCCAAGACAAAGGAGAAAGAATATACAATGGAGAAAAGACAGTCTCTTCAATAAGAAGTGCTAGGAATACTGGACAGTTACATGTAAAAGAATGACAGTAGTACATTTCCTCACACCATATAAAAAAATAAACTCAAAATAGATTATTGACCTAAATGTATGACCTAAAACCATAAAACTCCTAGAAGAGAACACTGGCAGAACACCCTTTGAAATTAACTGTAGCAATAGTTTTTTGGATCTGTCTTTTAAGTCAGAAGAAATAAAAGTAAAAATAAACAAATGTGACCTAATTGAACTGGAAAGCTTTTACACAGCAAAAGAAACCATTGGCAAAATGTAAGACAACCTACAAAATGGGAACAGATACTTGCAAATGATATGACAGTCAAAGGGTTAATATTTAAAACTTATAAACAGTTCATACAACTCAATATCAAAAAAAACCAAGCAACCCATTCAAACAATGGGCAGAAGACCTAAATAGACATTTTTCAAAAGAAGACATACAGATGCACAACAAGCACATGAAAAGATATTCAATATAGCTAATTATTGAAAACATGCAAATTAAAACAATAATGAGATATCACTTTACACTTGTCAAAATGTCTATCATCAAAAAGTCTACAAATAACAAATGTTGGAGAGGATGTGGGGAAAAGTGAACCATGGTACACTGTTGGAGGTAATGTAAATTGGTGTAGCCACAATGGCAAAAGTATGAAGCTTCCTCATAGAACTACCATATGATCCAGGAATCCTACTCCTGGGCATATATCCAGAAAATACAAAAACGTTAATTCATAAAGATATATGCACCCCAATATTCATAGCAGCACAATTTACAATAACTAAGATATGGAAGCAACCCAAGCGCCCAACAACAGATAAATGGATAAAGAAGATGTTTTATACATATACAATGGGATATTACTCAGCCTTAAAAAAAATAAATTCTGTCATTTGCTGTAGCATGCTTGGATCTAGAATATTATTCTCGGTGAAATAAGTCAGAAAGAGAAAGACAGATACTGTATATCACTTATATGTGGAACTTAGAAATAATACAATGGAATGTATATGCAAAAAAGTCAGAAAGAGAAAGACAAATACTGTATATCACTTATATGTGGAATTTAGAAATAATACAATGGAAGGTATGTGCAGAAAAGGAGACTCATAGATATAAAAAACAAACCAGTAGTTACCAATGGAGAGAGGAAAAGGAGGAAAGGCAAATTTGTGGTATGGGATTAAGAGATACAAACTACTATTTATAAAATAGATAAGCAAGAAGAATATGTTATATCACACAGGAAATTATAGTCATTATCTGTAATAACTTTTAATGGAGTATAATCTATAAAAATACTGAATCACTATGCTGTACACCTGAAATTAATATGATATTGTAAATCAACTCCACCTCAATAAAATTTAATGAATTAATGGATTAATTAATTAAAATGGTTGACACGGGGCTTCCCTGGTGGCGCAGTGGTTGAGAGTCCGCCTGCCGATGCAGGGGACATGGGTTCGAGCCCTGGTCTGGGAAGATCCCACATGCCACGGAGCAGCTAGGCCCGTGAGCCACAACTACTGAGCCTGCGCGTCTGGAGCCTGTGCTCCGCAACGGGAGAGGCCGCGATAGTGAGAGGCCCGCGCACCGCGATGAAGAGTGGCCCCCACTTGCCACAACTAGAGAAAGCCCTCGCACAGAAACGAAGACCCAACACAGCACAAATAAATAAATAAAGATAAAATTAAAATTAAAAATCTTTAAAATGGTTGACACTAATAGACATTTTTTAAAAGACATACAAATAGCCAATACGTACATGAAAAGTTGCTCAGCACTACTAATCATCAGGGAAATTCAAATCAAAACCACAATGAGATATCACCTCACACATGTTAGGTGGGCTATTATCAAAAAGACAGAAGATAAAAAATATTGGTGAGAATGTGGAAAAAGGGGAACCCTTGTACACTGTTGTTGGAAAAGTAAATTTGTACAGCCACTATGGAAAATAGTATGGAAATTCCTCAAATAATTAATATAGAACTACCATATGATTAAGTAATCCCACCCCTGCATTTGTATCCAGAGGAGAAGAAATCAATATCTCAAAGAGATGTCTGTATTCCATGTTCATTGCAACGTTATTTACAATATCTAAGATACAGAAACAACTTAAGTGTCCCTTAATAGATGAATGGTTAGAGAAAATGTGGTATATATCTACAAGGGAGTATTATTCATCCATAAAAATGAAGGAAATTCTGCTATTTGTGACAACATGGGTGAATCTGGAGGGCATTATGATAAGTGAAATAAATCATACAGAGACAAATACAGCAGTATGGTGACTATAGTAAATAATATTGTATTGTATACTTGAAATTTGCTGAGAGTTGATCTTACATGTTCTCACCACACACACAAAACAGGAGTTAACCGTGTGAGGTAATGGATATGTTAATTATCTTGATCTTGGTGATCATTTCACAATGTATATGTATATCAAATAATAATGTATACTTTAAATTTATGGAAATGTATGGGACTTATTCTGCAATAAACCTGGGGGTGGGAAGGAGGGAATCAAAACGGAAAGGCGTCTCATATCTTAATTGACACCACTGTAATATTTTTTCTTTGGATTGTCACTGCTTGTGAATCCAACACCAGTCAACAATAACCTGTGCTTGATAGGCATCAAAATACTGTTTCTGTTTTGTGAGTCCTTCAGATGGCCCTGAAGTCAGAGTGAGAAAAGAATTGGTTCTAACTACCACCTTGACATTTCTCAAAGGTTGTTGATACAAATGACTTTCTATTTCTGTCTCCATTCCTCATTTTTCTTACACAGATTGGAAAAAGAAAGTTTGGAGTCAGTGACTAGTAGTAGTATAGCATGTGCTGTCACCTCTTAAGCCCTGAAGAAGTTGTTTAGCCCCAAATGGGAACTGTCTCTAGAGCAGTTGTTTTCAAAGTGTGGTTCTAGGGCCAGCATTTACAGCATAGCCTGGGAATTTGTGAGAAATTGAAATTCTCAGGCCCTTCCCTAGATGTATTGGATTGGAATCTTGGTGTGAGGCCCAGCGATCTGTATTTTAACAATACTTGAAAGTGATTCTGATGCACAATAAAGTTTTGTAAACCACTGCTTTAGAGTGTGAGATGTTTAGCACCACTGTTTACTTCAGCTGTAGGCCTTAGTTAATAATTTCTGGGCAACAGGAAAAGTACACTTGACATACTGTCTTATATAAACACACACAAATATATATATATATATATATGACGCAGAGAGAGAGAGATTGTTTCCAAGCATAAGATAATCCATAATATTAATAAATTTCTCCCTCTGGTTTCACCTACTGCATGGACTAAGGAAATATGTGAGGTTAGAAGCACTGGTTGTAAGACTTCCTGAATGCTACCTACTGCTCTGCTGGACTATAAAAAATAGACAAAAATTTCCTTGCATCTAGATTATATAGTTTCATTATCACCATCAAAGAATCATTTGAATAAAGAGCTTGTCTATCTATCTTAGTAAAAATATCATTTAGATTCTCTAAAATCCTATCATTGCATTAAACAAGAAAATAAGATCATAGAGTATTAGGTCACTATAACATTGCATTTGCAGAATTATAGTTTGACATTTTATCAGTCAACACTAAATGGCCTTGTAAGACTAAACCTTATGAAATTTTTGGTGTATAACATTTGCTGATATCTCCTCAAACTCAAGTACATACTTCAATGTTAATTATTAATATGTGCATTAAAGAAATACTGTTTTCAGAGACAAAATTTCCTTAGTACCTTAAACAAAATTGTAACCTATTCCTTGTGATGGTTAGTAATATTTTAAACCAAGCATAAGGAATTTTTAATTATCCAGGGCCATCTTAACCCAAATAGCATAAAATCCATTTTGGATGCTTTATTTGAATTATGACTGAAACAAATTCCACATCTTCTCTCTGACTCATGGCTTCTTTCCAGTTGCTGTGACAGGAAAACTTCCTCCTTGGACTGGCAGTTCTGTTAGAGGCTTAATCCCTGCCCCCCATTTTGATGTTGTGTCAGGGAGGAGAGAGATGCTACTGCTCTCTGCATTGCACCTTGACACTCACTAGATTTTAGAACTTTCAAATGATTTCAAGTTTTGGTCCATTATTATTTGCTAAATAATCAAAGATTATTTAGATTATTTCTGCTTAGATCCAAAGATTATTAAAAATATATGTAAGTATATTTTTAAAAGTCAAACATTTTATGCTTTGCAGTTTTGTTTTTTTGTTTGTTTTTTGCGGTATGCGGGCCTCTCACTGTTGTGTCCTCTCCCGTTGTGGAGCACAGGCTCTGGACGTGCAGGCTCAGCAGCCATGGCTTACGGGCCCAGCTGCTCCGTGGCATGTGGGATCTTCCTGGACTGGGGCATGAACCAGTGTTCCCTGCATCGTCAGGTGGACTCTCAACCACTGCGCCACCAGGGAAGCCCTGTAGTTATTTTATATTACTGATTTCTAGACTAATTGTATTGTGTTTAGAAAACATACTCAGTATTATTCTAATTCTATAAAAGTGTGTTAAGTCAGAAATTTTTTTTTATTCTCTATATCTGTCCCATATTTTTGTCTCTCTATACTGCATTGTGGATAATTTTTTCAGACCTACAGTACAGTTCATCTGTTCACTCTACAGCTATGTCTAATTTGCTGGTAAACTTGCCCATTAGTTCTTAATTAATTATAGTTATAGTTTTCAGTCATAGAAATTTCTTGGTTTCTTTTTTATCAAAACTTTGATCATTTTCAAAGTTCCAGTTTACTGATAAAATTGTCCAGCTTTTGTTTTATTTCTTTAGTATGTCCCTAACATTTCTAAAATTTGACATCATTGTAGGTCTATTTATAATATCTACTGTTTCCACTGGTTCTTGCTCATGGTTCTCATTTCCTGGTATGACTGATTATCTTTAATTGTAAATCTCACATTATATTTGAAAATTATTTGTAGGGACAATTTGAGGTCTGAGGTGATTTTTTATCAGATAAATTTTTTTTTTTTTTTTTTTTTTTTTGCGTTACGTGGGCCTCTCACTGCTGTGGCCTCTCCCGTTGCGGAGCACAGGCTCCGGACGCGCAGGCTCAGCGGCCATGGCTCACGGGCCCAGCTGCTCCGCAGCATGTGGGATCCTCCCGGACTGGGGCACGAACCCGTGTCCCCTGCATCGGCAGGCGGACTCTCAACCACTGTGCCACCAGGGAAGCCCTTATCAGATAAAATTTAATCATAATTCAATTCTTAAAGCTCCCTGGATCACTCAGATGATGCATAGCTGACTTCAATTTGTTTGAGAGCTCCTGTGTTTCCAAGTCACCCTTACTCTTAGCATATAGGCTTTGTAATTGTAGCTTAATAGAGAATGCCTTATCAGAGTCTTAACTTTGATGGATTCTGGACTTTGCCTTTTTATTTTCCCACTAGCCCCATGAGGTTTCCTAAGGCACAGGTCAACTGTACAGCTGATTTTCTAGATTGGCAAATGCCCTCAGAGGAAAAATGGCTTTGAAAGCTGAGTGTACATGCCTGGATTCTCCTCTTCTCACCAATTTTGGCTCGGTAATTTTTCATCACTTTGTGAGATATTTGA
This sequence comes from Lipotes vexillifer, assembly GCF_000442215.2. NCBI lineage: Eukaryota > Metazoa > Chordata > Mammalia > Artiodactyla > Lipotidae > Lipotes > Lipotes vexillifer. Next base: position 4,263,824 of record NW_006781519.1, on the reverse strand, counting down.
AGCTTGTTGAAAGATGACTTTTTAAATATGTATTTTGTCCCTTGTTTTACTTGTTCTCAATGGGATGGTTGATATGAATTACTTAGTCTGCCATTACTAGACCTAAAAGTCCTAATGTGGCAAAATACAATTATATAACATTAGACTCACAGAGCCATACATAAAAAGCTAGAGATTGACCCCTCTCTTCAGATTTTAAAATCTCCCCCCGTTCATGTGCTACCAATTATACTTAGCAACATAGTACTAATGATACAGTATAGCTATCACAGGCTATGATATCCTTCAGAGCAAGAGTAATAGTTTTAAAGTATGTATCCCTTAATACACTGTGGAAGACATGTAAAATACTCAATACATGCATACAGTATTGTGAGTACTAATGTTTGAGTAAAGGTTCTAGAATATTAATCACAATTTCATTATTGACAGGGTTTAGGAATTCTTTTGTGCCCTCATTTTTTTTTATATTTTGACCATTTCTCTTTTTGGAAACAATATTTCATATCTTCTACATTTCTCATACTAATTTACTTAAATTAAAATTGTCACATATTACAAATAAAAATAGTCATTTTATTTCCCATTGTCCAGGATATACAATTTATTGTTTCTATTGTCAATATTTTTGAGGATACTAAAATGGTATTTATAATAATTCCATTAAGGAGGTTAAAAAAATACACAGAATTTTGCGGGAAGTGCTGTAGCAAAATATCTGATTCTCCTGATTCCTCCAGAGTGGAATAACTGATGTGCAATACTCCTACCTTCTAATTTATTTTCCCTAATTTATGCCTCTCTTTGTGTGTAATTTAAAATACATACTCTTAGTTGCAATAGCATGAAAGTGTCATAAAAGAAATACATATTTATTTTTTAATTTTTATTTATTTTTTATTTTTGCGGTACAGGGGCCTCTCACTGTTGTGGCCTCTCCCGTTGTGGAGCACAGGCTCCAGATGCGCAGGCCCATTGGCCATGGCTCACGGGCCTAGCCGCTCTGCGGCATGTGGGATCTTCCCGGACCAGGGCACGAACCCGTGTCCCTGCATCGGCAGGCAGACTCTCAACCACTGCACGACCAGGGAAGCCCTAGAAATACATATTTATGAATCATGCGTTTGAATAACATTTTAAAATTTGTGGTTCACTTTTTTATTACATAGACAAAATGGAATGTAGTCTTAAAAGATGTTTATAAAGTTAATTGTTTTATCATTGACAAAGTCTCAGCTAAATAAGTTAATGCCAAATATATATTTATAGAAACAGGTCATTAATCTGTCAAAAATGAACTAGATTTTACCACAGTATTAGAAGGTAGTAATGCCTATGCATTTAGATTCACCAGATGGACTAATAATTCAGCTGCTGAATATCAAAGCTGTCACTGCACAGATCAAATCTTCCATGAAAGATATTTTTCATGTTCTGATTCTCTAAAGCCTCCTGTGTGGAACCAAATTCCTTGCAGCCCTGAAAAATCTTTTATAGATTCATTCATTTTAGATTTGTTTGCTGGGCTAAGACAATTCACTGGTTATTGTCATATGTCTTATTTTTCAATAAAGTATGTTTTTCCTATATAAAAAGATGCACAATTAAAACTAAGTGAAACAGGATTTTTAAGATTACACATGGATATTTCATACTAGTTAAAAGGAAAAGAAGACATAATGCTTACACTAAATAAAATCTTATGTATGTATGTTTGTAGGTGTATATATGTACGTATATGTGCATATGTATATGCATGTGTGTGTGTGTGTATATATATATATATATATATATATATATATAG
>NW_006781519.1:4247438-4261880 GCF_000442215.2 Lipotes vexillifer | reverse complement strand
CTTTCCTTAATTTACCGCTGAGATAGCCATTAAATCATTATTAATTTATAGCATAACGATCCCATGTAGAATCTTGGATCCATTTACATATCATGGATGCAAAGAAAATAATGAAACTTACCATTCCACTCTAGATTTAAGCATTATAATTTACCAATTAATTAAGCGATCTGACTAGTATGAAATTGCAGGCAAGCAGAAAGAAATGATCCTGGTCAAAGCCTAGTCAGTAGCCCGATGGTAAAATCACTATAAGATACATGTGTTTGATTCTTATTGTTTGGCTGGATTCATCCGAAAGGGTGTTGCTAGGGGATCCATCAATCTATGCAGATAGGTATTGGAGAAAATACATCTGAATACATTCTAAAACTTACTCGCTGTTGGTACGTTTAGTCTTGTAACTCAGCCACTTATTCCTAATCCTGAATTTATTTCTTACTCTGAGCTGGGGAGCTGCATTTTCAGAGGCTTCACAAGGCAACTATTTCATAAAGATCAACACAGCTTGTTATAATGAAAAGGCTCTGACTACTTGTGCTTGTTCTATATATCACTTGTGTCACAAATATCCCTGACTGACCCATACCTCCATTTCTTGCTTCCTATATTACTCTTCCTTAGTCCACTACAAACCTGCCTGAAGAGATTGTTCAGTTTGGGATTTTTTCTAAGCCCTCAAGTAATAATATATTCATGTAAGATGGGAGATGAATTTTTCTGTGATATTCTTAATGAATTATTTAAAATGAAAAATATTTAGAGAAATTATCTTGAAAAAGAAAATTTGCTAAGGCATTTATCATTCTTTTCAATTTGCCTCCCAAATGTAAAAGCATGATGGGATGAAATAGCTAATACATTTGAAAAAAAAAAAAAAAAAGAAAAACACTTCTTGATAAGAAAAACCTCTCTGGCATTCTTTCTGCCGAGACTAACAGGTCCAACTCTAGCTTAAAGTTGATGAAACAGGATTTGTTGGGAAATACATGCATTTCACAGTGGAATGGGGAAAACACAATAGGCCTTTTTCATCTCTACTTCTAAGATTCTCTGATAAAATAACAATGCTTAACAGTTTTAACCATTTATATTGAAAAAATACCACAAAAACTGCATACAGTAAAAAGAAATATATTGATACAAAAGGTATATATGATATAATATATACTTAGACTAAATATTGAAGATTAAATGTAATAAATGAGAGTGGAGAATATATCTTAAGACCTTAACCCTAAACTATCAATTTCTAAACAGGAATTATACACAGACCTCTTTTTATTACTGACACTAAAGTTATAGCACATGCTTTCTTATTAAGCAGATTATCTTAATGGTGTATTGAAAATTTTAGTAACATAACTAGAACTAGCTGTTCCCCCGCCCCACAAAAGAGTTAAAACATTTTCTGTCATTTAACTTGAGAAGCAGATGCAAGTTTAAACAGATTAAACTTTTACTTAAAATTAAATGCAATGAAGGGGGATCAATAAGATAGCAGAGTAGGAGGGCATGGAACTCATCTCCCCTCATGAACACATCAAAAATATATCTACATGTGGAACAATTCTCACTGAAAACTAAACTGCAGAAAGACTCCTGTACAACCCAAGCTGTAAGAAAAATACACATATTACTTGGTAGGAAGGGAAGAAAAGTGATCAGGCCAGGTCCTGTGCCCCGGAAAGGAACTGAGAGGGAAAGGAAGAATATAAGGGTAGAGGCCCAACACTGGTAGCAAACAATGCTACCGAAGAAGGATTAACTTATTTTTTTTTAACATCTTTGTTGGAGTATAATTGCTTTACAATGTTGTGTTAATTTCTGCTGTATAAAAAAGTGAATCAGCTATATGTATACATATATCCCTAATATCCCCTCCCTATTGTGTCTCCCTCCCACCCTCCTTATCCCACCCCTCTAGGTAGTAACAAAGCATCGAGCTGATCTCTCTGTGCTATGTGGCTGCTTCCCACTAGCTATCTGTCTTACATTCGGTAGGGTATATATATCCATGCCACTCTCTCACTTCCTCCCATCTTACCCTTCCCCCTCCTGGTGTTCTCAAGTCCATTCTCTACATCTATGTATTTATTCCTGTCCTGCCCCTAGGTTCTTCAAAAACCTTTCTTTTTTTTTTTATTTTTAGATTCCATATATATGTGTTAGCATACGGTATTTGTTTTTCTCTTTCTGACTTACCTCACTCTGTATGACAGACTCTAGGCCCATCTATCTCGCTACAAATAACTCAGTTTCATTTCTTTTTATGGCTAATATCCCGTTGTATATATGTGTCACATATTCTTTATCCATTCATCTGATGGACACTTAGGTTGCTTCCATGTCCTGGCTACTGTAAATAATGCTTCAGTGAACATTGTTGTACATGACTCTTTGAATTATGGTTTTCTCAGGGTGTATGCCCAGTACTGGGATTCCTGGGTCATAGGGTAGTTCTGTTTTTAGTTTTTTAGAAACCTCCACACTGTTCTCCATAGTGGCTATATCAATTGACATTCCCACCAATAGTGCAAGAGGGTTCCCTTTTCTCCACACCCTCTCCAGCATTTATTGTTTGTAGATATTTTGATGATGGCCATTCTGACTGGTGTGAGGTGATACTTCATTGTAGTTTTGTTTTGCATTTCTCTAATGATTAGTGATGTTGAGCATCCTTTCATGTGTTTGTTGGCAATCTGTATATCTTCTTTGGAGAAATGTCTATTTAGGTCTTCTGTGCATTTTCGGATTGGGAAGTTTGTTTTATTCATATTGAGCAGCACGAGCTGCTTGTATATTTTGGAGATTATTCCTTTGTCCATTGATTCGTATGCACATATTTTCTCCCATTCTGAGGGTTGTCTTTTTGTCTTGTTTATGGTTTCCTTTGCTGTGCAAAAGCTTTGAAGTTTCATTAGGTCCCATTTGTTTAGTTTTGTTTTTATTTGCATTGCTCTAGGAGGTGAGTCAAAAAGGTTCTTTCTGTGATTTATGTCCAAAAGTGTTCTGCCTATGTTCTCCTCTAAGAGTTTGATAGTGTCTGGCTATACATTTAGGTCTTTAACCCTTTTTTTTTTTTTTTTCCGGTACACAAGCCTCTTACTACCGTGGCCTCTCCTGCTGTGGAGCACAGGCTCCGGACATGCAGGGTCAGCGGCCATGGCTCACGGACCCCGCTGCTCCACGGCATGCGGGATCTTCCCAGACCAGGGCACGAACCCGCATCCCCTGCATCAGCAAGCGGACTCTCAACCACTGCGCCACCAGGGAAGCCCTAACCCATTTTGATTTTATTTTTGTGTATGGTGTTAGGAAGTATTCTAATTTCATTCTTTTACATGTAGCTGTCCAGTTTTCCCAGCACCACTTATTGAAGAGACTGTCTTTTATCCATTGTATATTCTTGCCTCCTTTATCCAAGATAATGTGACCATATGTGTGTGCAATTATCTCTGGGCTTTCTATCCTGTTCCATTGATCTATATTTCTGTTTTTGTGCCAGTACCATACTTTCTTGATACTGTAGCTTTTTAGCATAGTCTGAAGTCAGGGAAACTGATTCCTTCAGCACCATTTTTCTTTTTCAAGATTTCTTTGAGTATTCAGGGTCCTTTGTGTTTCCATACAAATTGTGAACTCTTTTGTTCTAGTTCTGTGAAAAATGCCATTGGTGGTTTGATTGCATTGAATCTGTAGATTTCTTTGGGTAGTATAGTCATTTTCATAATGTTGATTCTTCCAATCCAAGAACATGATATATCTCTCCATCTGTTTGTATCATCTTTAATTTCTTTCATCAGTGTCTTAATAGTTTTCTGCATACAGTTAGGTAGATTTATTCCTAGGTATTTTATTCTTTTTGTTGCAGTGGTAAATAGGAGGGTTTCCTTAATTTCTCTGTCAGATTTTCATCATTAGTGTATATGAATGCAAGAGATTTCTGTGCATTAATTTTGTACCCTTCTACTCTATGAAATTCATTGATTAGCTCTGGTAGCATCTTTAGGATTCTGTATGTATAGAATCATGTCCTCTGCAAACAAGGAGAGTTTTACTTCTCCTTTTCTGATTTGGAATACTTTTATTTCTGTTTCTTCTCTGACTGCTGTGGCTAAAACTTCCACTATACTGAATACTAGTGGTGAGAGTGGACAACTGTCTTGTTTCTGATCTTAGTGGAAATAGTTTCAGTTTTTCACCACTGAGAACAATGTTGGCTGTGGTTTTGTCATCTATGGCCTTTATTAGGTTGAGGTAGGTTCTCACTGTGCCTACTTTCTGGAGAGTATTTGTCATAAATGGATGTTGAATTTTCTAGATATAGAAATTTTCTAGATATATTTTTCTGCATATATTGATATGATGATATGTTTCTTATCCTTCAGTTTGTTAATATGATGTATCACCTTGATTGATTTGCATATATTGAAGAATCCTTGCATTCCTGGGATAAACCCCACTTGATCATGTTATATTATCCTTTTAAAGTGCTGCTGGATTCTCTTTGCTAGTATTTGGTTGATGATTTTTGCATCTAATTCATCAGTGATATTGCCCTGTAGTTTTGTGTTTTTGTGACATCTTTGTCTGGCTTTTGTATCACAGTGATGGTGGTCTCATAGAATGAGTTTGGGAGTGTTCCTCCCTCTATGATATTTTGGAAGAGTTTGAGAAGGATAGATGTTAGTTCTTTTCTAAATGTTTGATAGAATTCGCCTGTGAAGCCATCAGTCCTGGGCTTTTGTTGGAAGATTTTTAATCACAGTTTCAATTTCATTATTTGTGATTGGTCTGTTTATATTTTCTATTTCTTCCTGGTTCAGTCTTGAAAGGTTGTGCTTTTCTAAGAATTTGTCCATTTCTTGCAGGTTGTCCATTTTATTGGCATATATTTGCTTGTAGTAATCCCCTATGATCCTTTGTCTTTCTGCAGTGTCAGTTTTTCCTTCTCATTTTTCATTTCTAATTCTATTGATTTGTGTCTTCTCCCTTTTTTTCCTGATGAGTCTGCCTAATGGTTTATCAATTTTGTCTATCTTCTTAAAGAACCAGCATTTAGTTTAACTGATCTTTGTTATTGTTTCCTTCATTTCGTTTTCATTTATTTCTGATCTGATCTTTATGATTACTTTCCTTCTGCTAACTTTGTTTTATTTGTTTTTCTTTCTCTAATTGCTTTAGGTGTAAGGTTAGGTTGTTTATTTGAGATTTTTCTAGTTTCTTGAGGTAGGATTGTATTGCTATAAAATTCCCTCTTAGAACTGCTTTTGCTTCATCCCATAGGTTGTGAGTCATCGTGTTTCCATTGTCATATGTTTCTAGGTAAGTTTTGATTTCCTCTTTGCTTTCTTCAGTGATCTCTTGGTTATTTATTAATGTATTTTTTTAGCCTCCATGTGCTTGTATTTTTACAGTTTTTGTTATCTAATTTATATCTAGTCTCATAGTGTTGTGGTCAGAAAAGCTACTTGATATGATTTCACTTTTTTTAAATTCACCAAGGCTTGATCTGTGACCCAAGATATGACTTATCCTGGACACTATTCCATGAGCACTTGAGAAGAAGGTGTGTTCTGCTGTTTTTGGTTGGAATGTCCTATAAATATCAAGTCCATCTTGTCTAATGCATCATTTAAAGCTTGTGTTTCCTTATTTATATTCGTTTTCAATGATCTGTCCATTGGTGAAAGTGGGGTCTTAAAGTCCCCTACAATTATTGTGTTACTATTGATTTCTCCTTTTATGGCTGTTAGCATTTACCTTATGTATTGAGGTGCCCCTATGTTGGGTGCATAAATATTTACAATTGTTATATCTTCTTCTTGGATTGATCCCTTAATTATTATGTAGTGTCCTTCTTTTTCTCTTGTGATAGTCTTTATTTTAAAGTCTATTTTGTCTGATATAAGAATTGCTACTCCAGCTTTCTTTTGATTTCCATTTGAATGGAATATTTTTTTTCCATTGTCTCACTTTCAGTCTGTATGTGCCCCTTTATTTGAAGTGGTTTTCTTATCGACAGCATATATATGGGTCTTGTTTTTGTATCCATTCAGACAATCTATGTCTTTTTGTTGGAGCATTTAATCCATTTACATTTAAGTAATTATTGATATGTATGCTCCTATTACCATTTTCTTAATTGTTTTGCATTTGGTTTTGTAAGTATTTTCCGTCTCTTGTGTTTCCTGCCCAGAGACGTCCCTTTAGTGTTTGTTGTAAAGCTGGTTTGGTGGTACTGAATTCTTAGATTTGCTTGTCTGTAAACGTTTTAATTTATAGGTTAAATGTGAATGAGATCCTTTCTGGGTAGAGTAATCTTGGTTGTAGGTTTTTCCCTTTCATCACTTTAAATATGTCCTGCCATTCCCTTCTGGCTTGCAGAGTTTCTGCTGATAGATCGGTTGTTTATCTTATGTGTGTTCCCTTGTAGTTTATTTGTTGCTTTTCCCTTGCTTCTTTTAATATTTTTTCCTTGTATTTATTTTTTCACAGTTTGATTCGATTGTGTCATCATGTTTCTGCTTGGATTTATCCAGTATGTGACTCTCTGTGCGTCCTGAAATTGATTGACAATTTCCTTTCCCATGTTATGGAATTTTTCAACTCTAATCTCTTCAAATATTTTCTCAGACCCTTTCTTTTTTCTCTTATTCTTCTGGACCCCTATAATTTGAATGTTTGTGCATTTAATGTTGTCCCAGAAGTCTCTGAGACTGTCCTCAATTTTTTTCATTCTCTTTTCTTTTATTCTGCTCTGAGGTAGTTATTTCCACTATTTTAAATTTCATGTCACTTATCCATTCTTCTGCTACAGTTATTCGGCTATTGATTCCTTCTAGAGAACTTTTTATTTCATATATTTTGTTGTTCATCATTGTTTGTTTGCTCTTTAGCTTTTCTAGATCCTGGTTAAATGTTTCTTGTATTTTCTCCATTCTATTTCCAAGATTTTGCATCATCTTTACTATCATTACTCTGAATTCTTTTTCAGGTAGGTTGCCTATTTCCTCTTCACTTCTTTTGTCTAGTGGGTTTTTTCCTTGCTCCTTCATCTGCTGCATATTTCTTTGTCTTCTCATTTTGCTTAACTTACTGTGTTTGGTGTCTCCTTTTGTCTTCTCATTTTGCTTAGCTTACTGTCATTGGGGTCTCCTTTACATAGGCTGCAGGTTCGTAGTTGCCATTGTTTTTTTGGTGTCTTCCCCCAGTAGGTAAGGTTGGTTCAGTGGCTTGGGTAGGCTTTCTGGTGGAGGAGACTAGTGCATGTATTCTGTTGGATGAAGCTGGATCTTGTCTTTCTAGTGGGCAGGGTTGTGTCTGGTGGTGGGTTTTGGGGTGTCTGTGAACTTAGTATACTTTTATGTAGCCTCTCTGCTAATTGGTGGGGTTGTGTTCCTGTCTTGTTAGTTGTTTGGCAGCGTTGTCCTACACTGTAGCTTTTTGGCCGTTGGGTGGAGCTGGGTCTTAGCATTGAGACGGAGGTTTCTGGGAGAGCTCTTGCTGATTGATATTGCCTGTGGCTGAGAAGTCTCTGGTCGTCCAATATCCTGATCTTGGCTCTCCAACCTTAGAGACACAGTCCTGGCACCAGGCCAGAGTACAAAGATTCTGTCAGCTACACGGCTCAGAATAAAAGGGAGAAGAAATGAAAGGAAATAATAATAATAAATTTTAAACAAGTAAAAAAATTATTAAAGTATTTTTTTAATTATTAAAATTTTAAAAAGTAATAGTAATTTACAAAAAAGAATAGAGCAGCCAAACCAATAAATAAATCCACCAATGAAAACAAGCAATAAAAACTATTATAACATAATTAAAATCAGAAAGAAGTCAATCGCAGACAGCAAACCCCAAGTCTACAGTTGCTCTAAAATTTAACTGCTTCAATTTTGGGATGATTCATTGTCTATTCATGTATTCCACAGATGTAGGGTACATAGAGTTGATTTTGGAGATTTAATCCACTGCTCCTTAGACTGCACAGGGAAAATTTCCCTTTCTTTTCTTTGTTCACATAGGTCCTGGGGTTCAGTTTTGGTTTTGGCCCCACCTCTGTGTGTAGGTCGCCCACAGTCCTCTGTTCCTGCCCAGACAGGATGGGGTTAAAGCAGCAGCTGATTAGGGGGCTCTGGCTCACTCATGGCAGCAAGAGGGAGGGGTACAGTAGTTATAATTGGAATGCAAGGTAAGCCTGCAACGGCAGAGACTGGCATGACATTGCAACATCCTGAGGCTTACCATATGTTCTAGAGAACTTGTCCCTGGATCACAGGACCCTGGCAGTTGTGAGCTGCACAGGCTCCAGGGGGACTGTGGATAGAGACCTGTGCTTGCACACAGGATTCTTGGTGGCTGCAGCAGCAGCGTTAGAGTTCCATGTCTGTCTCTGGTGTCCGAGCTGATAGCCGTGGCTCAAACCCATCTCTGTAGCTCATTTAGGCAGTGCTCTGCCTTCTGTGGGCAGACGGGGAAGGAATACCCTCTTCTCTCGCACCCCAAAACAATGGTCTCTTGCCTCTTAGGAAGGTCCAGAGTTTTTCCAAACTTCCTCCCAGCTACCTGTGGTTTAGTAGCCCCCTCAGGCTGTCTTCACGCAGCCAACCCCAGTCCTCTTCCTGGGCTCTGACCTCCTGAATCCCAAGCCTCAGCCCCCAGCCCCCACCCACCCCAGCGGGTGAGCAGACAAGCCTCTCAGGCTGGTGAATGCTGGTCAGCACCGACCCTCTGTGCAGGGATCTCTCCACTTTGCCCTCTGCACCCCTGTTGCTGTGCTTTCCTCTGTGGTTCTGAAGCTTCCCCCACCCCCACCCCATCTCTGCCAGTGAAGGAGCTTCCTAGTTTGTGGCAACTTTTCCTCCCTCACAGCTCCCTCCCAGAGGTGCAGGTCTTGTCCCTATTCTTTTGTCTCTGTTTTATCTTTTTTTTTTTTCTTTTGCTCTAGCCAGGTAAGTGGGGATTTTCTTAATTTGGGGAAGTCTGAGGTCTTCTGCCAGCTTTCAGTAAGCGTTCTGTAGGAGTTGTTCCACATGTAGATGTATTTCTGATGTATTTGTGGGAAGGAAGGTGATCTCCATGTCTTACTCTTCTGCCATCTTGAAGGTCCCAAGGATTAATTTCCAAAATATACAAACACCTCATATAGCTTAATATCAAAAAAAAACCCAATCAAAAAATGGGCAGAAGACATAAATAGACATTTTTCCAAAGATGACACACAGATGTCCCACAGGCACATAAAAACATGCTCAGCAATGCTAATTATTAGAGAAATATAAATCAAAATCACAATGAAGTATCACCTCACACCAGTCAGAATGGCTATCATCAAAAAATGTAAAATAATAATTGCTGGAGAAAGTGTGGAGAAAAGGGAACACTTGTACACAGTTTTTAGGAAGGTAAATTGGTGTGGTCACTATGGAAACAGTATGCAGATTCCTTAAAAAGTCTAAAAATAAAGCCACCATATTATCCTGCAATTCCACTCCTGGGCACATATCCAGAAAAACTGAAAACACTAATTTGAAAAGTACATACACCCCAATTTTCATAGCAGCTCTATTTAAAGCAGCAAAAATATTGAAGCAACTGAAGTGTCCATCAACAGATGAATGGATAAAGTAGATGTGGCATATATGTACAATGGAATATATTCATCCATAAAAAAGAATGAAAATCTGCCATTAGCAGCAATGTGAATAGACCTAGAGAATATTATGCTTAGTGAAATAAGTCTGACAAAGATGAATATTATATGATATCACATGTGTAATCAGAAAATAAGAAAATGAATGTACATAGCAACACAGAAACAGACTCACAGATATGGAAAACATACTAGTGGTTACCTGTGGGAAAAGGGAATGGAGAGGGGAAAGATAGGTATATGGGATTAAGAGATACAAACTACTATGCAAAATATATAAGCAATAAAGATATATTGTATAGCACAGGGAATTATAGCCATTATCTTGTAATAACTTTTAATAGAGTGTAATCTATAAAAATACTGAATCACTATGTTGTATACCTGAAACTTATATAGTACAGTAAATCCACTATATTTCAATAAATAAATAAATGCAGTGAGAAGGGAAATTTCTTAAGCTATTTAATCACATTTAAAAAACCTACAGCTAGCATCAGACTTAATGGTGAGAGAATGGATGCTATACTCCTAATATATGGAACAAGACACACATCTTCTCTCACTAGTTTTATTTAGCATCATACTGGAAGTCTTAGCCAGTGCAATGAGACAAGAAGAAGAAATAAAACAGAGTGTAAAGGCAGAAACTAAGCTACATGTATTTGTAGTGGACCTGGTGGTTAAGGTAGAACATGTACACAAAGTTCTTAGAACTCATAAATGAATTTAGCAAGATAAGAGGATAAGGTGTAAATATACAGAAATCAATTATATTACTATGTACCAGCATTGAATAAGTAGAATTTGAATCAATTGATTGATGATACCGTTTATAATACCACCAAAAAACTGAAGTACTTGGGTATAATATATGCAGAAACTATGTTGAAAATTACAAAACACAGATGAAATAAATCAAATCTCTAAATAAATGAAGATGGAGAGATATTCCATGCTCATTGACTAGAATATGCAACACTCTAAGATGTCAGGTCTCTTCCATTAGATATATGTATCTAATTTTGCAATCATAATCCTAGCAAGCTTTCATTCATATATTTAGAAGCTGATTCTAAAATATATATAGTAAAGCAATGAAGTAGAATAGACAAAAAAATTCAAAAAAAGCAGAAAAAACTCCTAAGGGACTTACATGATCTTATTTCAGGATTTACTACAAAACTACAGTACTCAAGACACCATGATGCTCAAAAAAGGATGAACATACACATCCGTAGAGACAAATAGAGAGTTAAGAAATAAACTTATACAAATAAAGTACATTGCTCTTTTTACAAAGATGCAACAACAATTCAATGGAGAAAGGATAGATTTTCCAAGAAATATTACTGATCATTAGAAGTCCATCTATAAAAAAAAATAAAACTCAACATATACCTGAAACATTATCCAAAAATTAACTCAAGATGTATCATACAACAAAGTGTAAGACAAAACTATAAAACTTCTAGAAGAGAACACAGGAGACAGTCTTCATTACCTTGAGCTTAGCAATGAGATTTAAACATGAAATGCACCCTGAAAGCTCAGACAACCAAAGCAAAAATAGACAAATGGGATTGCAGCAAACTAAAAAGCTTTTGCCCAACAAAGGAAACAATCAGCAGGGTGATGAAACACCTATAGAATGGGAGAAAATATTTGCAAACCATATATCTGATAAGGGTTTAATATCTAAAATATGTTAGGCACTCAAACAACTTAATAGCAAAAAATCAAATAACCAGATTAAAAAATGGGCAAATGACCTGAATAAATATTTCTCAAAAGGAGATATGCAAATAACCAAAGGTCCATGAAAAGGTTCTTTACATCACTAATCATCAGGGAGTTGCAAATCAAAACTGCAATGAGATATCACCACACATGTTAGAATGGCCATCATCAAAAAGAGATGATAACAAGAGTTGACTGGAATGTGAAGAAAAGTAAACCCTTCTGTGTGCTGGTCAGAATTTAAACTGGTACAACCATTATGGAAGATAGCATGGCAGTTCCTCAAAAAATTAAATAGAACTACCATATGATTCAGCAATCTCATTTCTGGGTAAGTAACCAAAATAATTGAAATCACTATCTGAAAGCAGTATCTGTCCTCCTATGTTCATTACAGTATTATTCAGAATAACCAAGAAATGGAATCATCATAAGTGTCCATTGGTGGATGGATGAATAAAGAAAATGTAATATGTATATTATGTGTATATATATATAATGTATATTGCATATACATATAAAATGGAATATAACAATTCAACCAAATAAAGAATGAAATCCTGCCATTTGCAGCAACATGGATGAATCTGGAGGACATTAAGCTAAGTAAAATAAATCAGAAACAGGCAAATATTGCATGATCTCACATACATGTAGAACCTAAAAAAATTGGACTCATAGAAGCAGAGAGTATAATGGTGGTTGCCAAGTCCTGGGAGGGTGGGGTAAATGGAGGGATATAGGTCGAAGGGTACAAAATTTTAGTTATGCAGGATGAATAAGTTCTGGACATCTAATGTATAGCATAGTGACAGTGATTAAAATATTATGTTATTTACTTGAAATTTGCTAAGACAGTAGATCTTAAATATTATCACCACACATATAAAAATGATAAATATATGAGGTGATGGATATGTTAACTAACTTGATTATGGCAATCATTTCACAACTGTATACATATATCAAAACATCACGTTGTACATCATAAATATATACAAAGTTTATCAATTATGCCTCAATAAAGCAGAAAAAGTGAAATACAATGTGTGATCCATAAAAGGAAAAAAATGCTAAATTAGACTTTATCAAAATTAAAATCCTTTGCTCTGCAAAAAACATAGTTAGGAGAATGAAAAGGCAACATGCAGACTTAGAAAACATTTTCAAATCACGTATCCAGCAAAAGTCTTAGAGCCAGAATATCTGAATAACACTTAAATCTTAACAATAAGCAACAAAACAACACAATAAATAAATTGAAATAAAACTGTGAACAGATATTTTACCAAAAAGATACAAAAGAGTATATTAAAAGATACTCAACATCATTATAGTCATTAGTGAAATACAAATTATAGCCATAATGAGACAGCACTATACAGGTATTAGAATTGCAAAAATTCCAGATCAAAACTCTGGATGCAGAGCAATAGGAATTTTAATTTATTGCTGGTGGGAATGTAAAATTGTACAGCTACTTTTAAAAACAATTTGGCAGTTTTTCATAAATTTAAATGTACATGTATCATGTGACCCATCACTTTCATTCTTAGGTGTTTACCCAAGTGAACTTAAAATTTATATTGATAAAAAATGTCTGTAAGCAAATGTTTATAGCACTATCATTCAGAATCTCAAAAAAATGAGAAGAATCAAGAAATCCTTCAATACGTGAATGGATACGAAAACTGTGGTATATCCATACAATGGAATACTACTCAGCAAGAAAAAAGAACAAGCAACTGATTCACACAAAAGTATGGATGAATATTACATGCATTTTGCTAGATGAATATTACATGCATTTTGCTAACTGAAAGAAGCCAGACCCAAAAACTACATATTGTATGATTCCATTAATAAGGCACTTTGGAAAAGATAAAACTATAAGGATAGAAAACAGATCATTGATTGCTAAGGGTTAGAGGAAAGAAGAGGACTACAAAGAGGCCATACAGGGAAATTTTAGGATGATGGGGCTGTTCTGCATGGTAGGATGGTGATGGATACATGATTCTAAGCATTTGTCAAAAACCATGAAGCTGTACACTCCAAAGAGTAAACTTTACTGTATGCAAATTTAGAAAACCAAGGACAAATGAATCCAGCTATAATATAAATATATGACATTACATCATTGAAGGGGATGGGGAGAAAAGGAACCAGCCTAAGTATCCTTAGCAAACAGTGTTTTGACTAGATATAGCAAGCAGGAAGGCTAGAATGAACCCTGTGGTGCATATTAACCTGGATAAATTACATTTCCTTAATATCGGTACAGATATATAAATACAGAAATAAGTGTAAATATATGTGTGCATATATGGGCTAATATACATACATATACTTCCTGGTCAGTTCACAGAGAGGGCCTAGAGAAAGCAACACCCCAGGAACAATAAGCACACCTAATTTCATAACTACACTTCAAATATCACTCTCCAATAAAGTGAACAAGGGCTCTTCAGGGAAATGGATGATTCTAGGGCTTGGACAGTGAAATGACAAGATGAGTTTGGAGCACCTTATAGTGCCAGAAAATAAGAATGTCCTCAGAAAAATTAAACACTGAGAAAGAAAGAAAAGATAGAGTCATGCTATTTGCCCTTTGCAGCAACATGGATTGTCATACTGAGTGAAGTTAAGTCAGACAAAGACAAATATCATATAATATCATGTCTATGTGGAATGTAAAAAAAAAAAAGGTACAAATGAGCCTATCTACAAAACAGAAATAGAGTTACAGATGTAGAAAATAAACTTATGGTTACGAGGGGGTAAGTGGGGGGAAGGATAAATTGGAAAATTGGGATTGACACATACACACTACTTTATATAAAATAGATAACTAATAAAGACCTACTGTATAGCACAGGGAACTCTACTCAATACTCTGTGATAGCCAATATGGGAAAAGAATCTAAAAGAGAGTGGCTATATGTATACATATAACTGATTCACATTTTTATACAGCAGAAATGAACACAGCATTGTAAATCAACTGTACTCCAATAATTTTTTTTTTTTTTTTTTTTTTTTTT
>NW_006781519.1:4232435-4246072 GCF_000442215.2 Lipotes vexillifer | reverse complement strand
TTTTTTTTACATCTTTATTGGAGTATAACTGCTTTACAATGGTGTGTTAGTTTCTGCTTTATAACAAAGTGAATCAGTTATACATATACATATGTTCCCATATCTCTTCCCTCTTGTGTCTCCCTCCCTCCCACCCTCCTTATCACACCCTTCTAGGTGGTCACAAAGCACCGAGCTGATCTCCCTGTGCTATGCGGTTGCTTCCCACTAGCTATCTACCTTATGTTTGGTAGTGTATATATGTCCATCCCTCTCTCTCACTTTGTCACAGCTTACCCTTCCCCCTCCCCATATCCCCAAGTCCATTCTCTAGTAGGTCTGTGTCTTTATTCCTGTCTTACCCCTAGGTTCTTCATGACATTTTTTTTTTCTTAAATTCCATATATATGTGTTCACATACGGTATTTGTCTTTCTCTTTCTGACTTACTTCACTCTGTATGACAGACTCTAAGTCTATCCATAGCAAGGTGGAAACTAGAGTTATGAAAGAAAACCAATAGACCATAAAAATGGTATTGGAACACTCCCTAATTATCCAAATTGTCACTTACTGTGGAAGCTAGGTCAAACCTCATGCTCTGTAATAAATATAAAATGTTATAGAAATAAACCTATCTAAGGAGGCAAAAGATCTGTACTCCAAAAACTCTAAGATGCTGATGAAAGAAATTGAAGACAACACAAACAGATGGAAAGATATACCATGTTCTTGGATTGGAAGAATCAATATTGTTAAAATGATCATACTACCCAAGGCAGTCTACAGATTCAATGCAATCCCCATCAAACCACCAATGAAATTTTTCACAGAACTAGAACAAAAAAATTTAAAAATTGTATGGAAACAAAAAGACCCCAAGTAAACAAAACAATCTTGAAAAAGAACTGAGCTGGAGGAATCAGGTTCCCTGACTTCAGATTATACTACAAAGCTACAATAATCAAAAACATAGTACAGGCACAGAAACAGAAATATAGATCAATGGAGCAGGATAAAAGCCCATAGATAAATTCACTTATTTATGGTCAATTAATCTACAACAAAGGAGGCAAGAATATACAATGGAGAAAAGACCCTTGCTTCAATAAGTGGTGCTGGGTAAACAAGACAGCTACATGGAAAAGAATGAAATTAGAACATTCTCTAACACCATACACAAAAATAAACTCAAAATGGATTAAATACCTAAAAGTAAGACTGGATAATATAAAATTCCTAGAGGAAAACATAGGCAGAACACTCTTTGACATAAATCACAGCAATATTTTTTTGGATCCATTTCCTAGACTAATGGAAGTAAAAACAAAAAGAAACAAATGGGATCTAATTAAACTCAAATGCTTTTGCACAGCAAAGGAAACCACAAACAAAACAAGAAGATAACTTATTGAATGGGAGAAAATATTTGTAAATAATAAGACTGATAAGGAATGAATATCTAAAATATATAAGCAGCCCATGCAGCTCAATATCAAAAAAACAAACAACCCAATTAAAAAATGGGAAGAAGATGTTAAAAAAAAATACTACAATGAGATATCATCTCACACCAGTCAGAATGGCCATTATCAAAAAATCTACAAACAATAAATGCTGGAGAGGGTGTGGAGAAAAGGGAACACTCTTGCACTGTTGGTGGGAATGTAATTTGATACAGACCATATGGAGAACAGTATGGAGGTTCCTTAAAAAAACTAAAAATAGAACTACCATAGTACCCAGCAATCCCACTATTGGGCATATACCCTGAGAAAACCTTAATTCAAATAGAAGCATGTACCAAAATGTTCATTGCAGCTCTATTTACAATAGCCAGGACATGGAAGCAACCTAAGTGTCCATCAACAGATGAATGGATAAAGATGTGGCACATATATACAATGGAATATTACTCAGCCATAAAAGGAAATGAAACTGAGTTATCTGTAGTGAGGTGGATGGACCTAGAGTCTGTCATACAGAGTGAAGTAAGTCAGAAAGAGAAAAACAAATACTGTATGCTAACACACACACACACACACACACATATACATATAAATAAATAAATAAATAAATAAATAAATAAATAAATAAATATATATATATGGAATCTAAGGGGAAAAAAGTCATGAAGAACCTAGGGGCAAGACGGGAATAAAGACACAGACCTACTAGAGAATGGACTTGAGGATATGGGGAGGGGAAAGGGTAAGCTGTGACAAAGTGAGAGAGTGGCATGGACATATATACACTACCAAATGTAAAATATATACCTAGTGGGAAGCAACCACATAGCACAGGGAGATCAGCTAGGTGCTTTGTGACCATCTAGAAGGGTGTGATAGGGAGGGTGGGAGGGAGGGAGACACAAGAGGGAAGAGATATGGGAACATATGTATATGTATAACTGATTCACTTTGTTATAAAGCAGAAACTAACACACCATTGTAAAGCAATTATACTCCAATAAAGATGTTTAAAAAAAGAAAAAATATGGGCAGGAAACCTAAATAGACATTTCTCCAAAGAAGACATATAGATGGGCAATAGGCATATGAAAAGATGCCCAGTATTGCTAATTATTAGAGAAATGCAAATCAAAACTACAATGAGGTATCATTTCACACCAGTCAGAATGGTCATCATTAAAATGTTTACCAATAATAAATGCTGGGGAGAGTGTGAAAAAAAGAGAACCAGCCTACTCTCTTGGTGGGAATATAAATTGGTACAGCCACTATGGAGAACAGTATCGAGGTTCCTTAAAACACTAAAAAGTAGAGCTTCCATATGATCCAGTAATGCTACTCCTGGGCATATATCCAGAAGAAATCATAATTTGGAAAGATACATGTACCCCAATGTTTGTTACAGCACTATTTACAATAGCCAAGACATGGAAGCAACCTAAATGTCCATCAACAAAGGAATGGATAAAGAAGATTTGGTACATATATACAATGGAATACTACTCAGCCATAAAAAGAATAAATAATGCCACTTGCAGCAACATGGATGGACCTAGAGATTATCACATTAAGCAAAGTAGGTCAGATGAAGACAAATAGCATATGATATCACTTATATGTGGAATCTAAAATAATGATACAAATGAATTTATTTACAAAACAGAAATTGACTCGCAGACATAGAAAATAAACTTATGGTTACCAAAGGGGATAGTGGTGGTGAGGGCAGTGATAAATTAGGAGTTTGTGATTAACATATACATAATACTATATATATAAATAAAAGGTAAACAACAAGGACCTACTGTATAGCACAGGGAGCGATACTCAATATCTTGTAATAACGTATAATGGTAAAGAATCTGAAAAATATACATATAACTGAATCACTTTGCTGTACACTTGAAACTAACACAACATTGTAAATTAACTATACTTCAAGAATAAGTCATAGAATACTCCATCTCAAAAATTATGTCTTTGAAAGGAATTAAGAGAGTCCAGTACTTAATATCCCCCTACTCTCTCTATATCTATCTATATCTATATCTATATATACCCTTTCTTGATAAGAACCATCCCAGAAAGATCAGAAGCTACAACACTCTTTGTAGTGACTTTCTCATACTATAAAGAGTGAGAAATAAAATGCAAATTGTTGAGGAGAATACAGACATGCATTTAATATAGGTGTCCACAGCTTTATAGCTGAGACATGGATAGGTTATCCTGGATAAACCCCCACAGGAACTAGTTCTCTAAAATGAGTACCCATTTGACCTCTTCCCATTTACCTTGGCTCCTAAAGGCCAGATTGAATAAACTGCTTTGAGAAGATTATTTTGAGGTTCAACAGACTTTGATAGAATCTAACCAAATTTACATAGCAGTATCAAGCATAATCTTTCAAGTTTATAACACTCAATTTCAGACTTCTGAGTTAAACCTGAAGTGTTAGGGGTACTATTACTTAATCCTGTATTAATATTTTGGTATCAAGTCTCCCACTTGAAATAAGTAGGAAGAATCCTTGAACCCTCATGTCATCTCTTCAAAATGATCTTGTTTTTTTTTTTTTTTAAAGAGATTTAAAGAAATAAGATCTTTAGTGTCACTAAAGAAGAGCAAAGCTTTACCTGGCAAAATAAAGACAATAAGAAATGTGTTTGTTTACATAGAAGATGTTTGCTATAGTGAAATTATTAAACACAGAAATTCATAGGTATGATGAAGCAGATAAAAAGTGGAAGTAAATACACAAACAAAAAATGAAAGTGGTCATTTTGGAGAGCCTTAGAGATATCTAACTGGATAGAGCAGAGAAAAATTAGAATAAGGAAGAGTAGTCAGTTGTGAAGAAAATGTGGTGATATGATCTGCAACAAGCCAAAAATGGAGGTTTGGAAAATTAATAATTCATATACTTCCCATATTTTGTTATAAATATCTCAAAACCAATATATGATGATCATTCAAAACGATACCACCTAACATTTGTATATATTACTCAGCACTCATCTGAGTGTAATAATTAATAATTTAGAATTATAAAATCTGAATATTGTTCATTCAGATATGTACTTTAAGAGAGTTTCCATAGATATAGTAATTATTTAATATATATTTTATTTATATCTAAATATAAAATACCATCAAGCATATCTAAAATATATTTTGCTCAGTAGAAGTTAAGATGAATAGACTATAAATATTTTAAATATTTTCCTCATTGCTATTTTCTTTATAATGTCAGTGAGACAAGTCTGGAATGTTTACTTAACAAGTAAGTTAGTAGGAAAATTTCTAAGAACTCAGGTTGACTTTGATCAAATTCTGTCTCTGCTGCATTTTTTGCTGCTTTACTTAGACAAGTGACTTAACTGGTCATTTAACCCTAAGTATAAAATGAGGATTATAGTCATACATATTGTCTTAGTCAGCTTGGGCTACTATAACAAAATGCCATAAACTAGATGGCTTATAAATAACAGAAATTTCCTTCTCATAGTTCTGGAAGCTGGAAGTTCAAGATCAGGGTGCCAGCATGGTCGTGTCCTGGTAACGTCACTCTTCTGGGCTGCAGACTGCTTTCTTCTCATTGTAGGCTCACACGGCAGAGAGCAGAGAGGGGACGCAAACTCTCTCATGACATTATGAGGGCACTAATCCCATTCATGAAGGCTCTATCTTTATGACCTTATCTAATCCTAATTAACTCCCAAAGGTCTCACCTCTTAGTAAATACTATCACATTGGGAGGTAGAGTTTCACTTTTAAATTTGGGGGCACAAAAACATCCAGTCTTTAAATATATCTCATAGGATTTTTGTACATTTGTAAAGTGATAATCCATGTAAGTGGCTTAATGCAGTGTCTGGTACATAAGAAGTGTTTAATAAATGATATATTTTAATATTGTTATTATTATCACTACTAAAAGAGAGTGAAATATTTGTGAAATCAAGAAAACATAGCTAATGAAAAGTGATTTAGTGAATGATTCTTCCAAGTTGAAGGGGCATGTAAATAGGGGAAAAAAAAGCTGAAGGTTGTTAGCATGGAAATAAATGGGACACAAAGACAAGAAAGTGATTGGTAATTTATAAGAAAACATTAAAGCTAAGAAATTGTAAAGTCTGCAACAAGAAATTTGGATCCTGTTCTCAGGGTCTATCATTAGAGACTTGAGCAAATCAGTGTCCCTCTTCAACTCCTCAGTTTTGTCATTTGTAAAGTAAGAAGAATAAACAATATTTCTCCTTTCATCCTAAGATCTAAATTAAATTTGATGCAAGTTTTGATGGCAAGCCAGTTGAGAATCTTGAGAACATGAGAAAAATAGTTCAAACAGTTCTGAAATAAAAAGACGTTTAGGCTAAATAACATATGAGATGAAACAAAACTGTTGACAGTGTTTCCATTGTCTATAGGAATAGTCAGATCAGAGATAAACTGTGAAGTTGGAGATAGCCCATGAAAAGAAATATGTCTTTAACATATGTGTAAATGTGGATGGAAAAAGATACCAAAGAAAAATAGAAAGTGGCTGTACAGTATTTTTTTCAAAACAATTTGAATGAATAAATTTCCTCCTGTGACTGTAAACTCCTTTCAAGGATAGCTTTATGCCATTAGCTATATGCCCAGCAACACTTAGAAAAATTCCTGTCACAGAAATGACACAATAACTGATAGTAATAAAACAGAAATAAAAATTGGTGTCACCTGAGAATCCTCCCTCTCCTCCTACTTCCTACTTCCAATTAGTTCTATCTTTCCCATCTCTCCATCCCTACTACTCTCTAAGACAATCTTTCATCATCTCTTGCAACAACTTCCAAAGTGGGTCTCTCAGCTACATATTTCCTTCAAATCTGTCATTCTTAATGAAGCCAGAATTAACTTTTTGAAACCCATATCTGATCATATCACTTTAAAAATTGTTATTTTCATGCTGAAGTCCAAATTTCTTCTCATGGCCTCACAATCTATTACAAAACCTTTTCTTAGTCTCACTTTAAAACTGTCCTTTTTTCCCTACTCCTTTCTCACACATCCTAGTTGCTACTCACCTAGTCTTCTCTAGTATCTAGAAAAAAAATGTAGCCAAAGTAGATGTTCAATTAATTTTTCTTAAAATTAATTAACTTGAACTACCTCTATGTTGTAAAAATCTCAAATTTTGGCAAACACTCCAGAGGTGAGATCCATAGTCTGTCTCCATATTTTGCTATTAAAAAGAGCCAATTTGCGGGACTTCCCTGGTGACGCATTGGTTAAGAACCCGCCTGCCAGTGCAGGGGACACGGGTTTGAGCCATGGTCCAGGAAGATCCCACATGCCACGGAGGAACTAAGCCCATGCACCACAGCTACTGAGCCTGAGTGCCACAACTACTGAAGCCCACGTGCCTATAGCCCGTGCTCTTCAGCAAGAGAAGCCACTCAATGAGAAGCCCAGGAAACGCAATAAAGAGTAGCCCCTGCTCACCACAACTAGAGAAAAGCCTGCATGAGCAACGAAGACCCAAGGCAGCCAAAAATAAAAAAAAATAATTAAATTTTAAAAGAAATTTAAAAAAGAGCTAATTTGCTAATAGAAAACACACATCTATCATTGCTTCATCTCACAGAGTAAAATGGCTTGAAAATTGTTCAATTTATATCTATATTACTTTTGGAAATTTTATTTGAAACATCTATTTTAAAATTCAAAAAGGCTGAATTATTTTATGAGAATCAGGATACTTTCTAGTACATATAGACCACAATGTCTAATTAAAGAGTTATAGCCTAGTTGATGTATGACTTAGAAAATTAATTTATGATTATTCTTTACCTATAAACAAATACAATCTACTACTTTAAAATGACAAACTAAAAAACATGAACATATTGGCCACGGAAGTTTTATCCAAAATAATTCATAAAGAAGAAATAAACATTTTCTTGAGAAAGCAACACTCAAAAGAATCAGTTTCAGGTTTTGTTTGTTTGTTTGTTTTGTTTTGTTTTGTTTTTTGTGAAAGATGTTTTCCTGACATTTACAAACAGTAATCATAGGGACTTTTTCCTATAAAAAGAAAAGAGAAATGAGTTGAAAGCCTAAACTGCAGGTGTGCATTAACCATTATTAACCCCCATTTCCTCACATTTGAAAGAGTGAAATTTGAAATTTCACTATCTATTTTATTTTTTTATTTATTTATTTATTTTTTATGGGCTGTAGGCAGGTGGGCTTCAGTAGTTGTGGCACGTGGGCTCTAGAGCACAGGCTCAGTAGTTGTGGCACACGGGCTTAGTTGCTCCGTGGCTTGTGGGATCTTCCCAGACCAGGGCTCGAACCCGTGTCCCCTGCATTGGCAGGCGGATTCTTAACCACTGTGCCACCAGGGAAGTCCCTATCATATAGTTTTAAATGGTAGCATAGTTTTCCCTTTTTCAATTTTTTTTTATTTTTTTTAAATTTTTTTTTTAACATCTTTATTGGGGTATAATTGCTTTAAAATGGTGTGTTAGTTTCTGATTTATAACAGAGTGAGTCACTTATACATATATATATGTTCCCATATCTCTTCCCTCTTTGTCTCCCTCCCTCCCACCCTCCCTATCCCACCCCTCCAGACAGCCACAAAGAACCGAGCCGGTTTCCCTGTGCCATGCGGCTGCTTCCCACTGGCTATCTACCTTACGTTTGTTAGTATATATATGTCCATGTCTCTCTCTCGCCCTAACACACCTCACCCTTCCCCCTCCCCATATCCTCAAGTCTGTTCTCCAGTAGGTCTCTGTCTTTATTCCTGTTTTACCCCTAGGTTCTTCATAACATTTTTTTTTTCTTAAATTCCATATATATGTGTTAGCATACGGTATTTGTCCTTCTCTTTCTGACTTACTTCACTCTGTATGACAGACTCTAGATCTATCCACCTCATTACAAATAGCTCAATTTCGTTTCTTTTTATGGCTGAGTAATATTCCATTGTATATATGTGCCACATCTTCTTTATCCATTCATCCGACGACGGGCACTTAGGTTGTTTCCATCTCCGG
The DNA here is from genome assembly GCF_000442215.2 of Lipotes vexillifer. Classification (NCBI taxonomy): domain Eukaryota; kingdom Metazoa; phylum Chordata; class Mammalia; order Artiodactyla; family Lipotidae; genus Lipotes; species Lipotes vexillifer. Next base: position 4,237,570 of record NW_006781519.1, on the reverse strand, counting down.
GCTATTGTAAATAGAGCTGCAATGAACATTTTGGTACATGACTCTTTCTGAATTCTGGTTTCCTCAGGGTATATACCTAGTAGTGGGATTGCTGGGTCATATGGTAGTTCTATTTGTAGTTTTTTAAGGAACCTCCATACTGTTCTCCATAGTGGCTGAACCAATTCACATTCCCACCAGCAGTGCAAGAGTGTTCCCTTTTCTCCACACCCTCTCCAGCATTTATTGTTTCTAGATTTTTTGATGATGGCCATTCTGACTGGTGTGAGATGATATCTCATTGTAGTTTTGATTTGCATTTCTCTAATGATTAATGATGTTGAGCATTCTTTCATGTGTTTGTTGGCAGTCTGTATATCTTCTTTGGAGAAATGTCTATTTAGGTCTTCTGCCCATTTTTGGATTGGGTTGTTTATTTTTTTGTTATTGAGCTGCATGAGCTGCCTGTAAATTTTAGAGATTAATCCTTTGTCAGTTGATTCATTTGCAAATATTTTCTCCCATTCTGAGGGCTGTCTTTTGGTCTTGTTTATGGTTTCCTTTGCTGTGCAAAAGCTTTGAAGTTTCATTAGGTCCCATTTGTTTATTTTTGTTTTTATCTCCATTACTCTAGGAGATGGGTCAAGAAGGATCTTGCTGTGATTTATGTCATAGAGTGTTCTGCCTATGTTTTCCTCTAAGAGTTTGATAGTTTCTGGCCTTACATTTAGGTCTTTAATCCATTTTGAGCTTATTTTTGTGTATGGTGTTAGGGAGTGATCTAATCTCATACTTTTACATGTACCTGTCCAGTTTTCCCAGCACCACTTATTGAAGGGGCTGTCCTTTCTCCACTGTATATTCCTGCCACCTTTATCAAAGATAAGGTGACCATATGTGCATGGGTTTATCTCTGGGCTTTCTATCCTATTCCATTGATCTATCTTTCTGTTTTTGTGCCAGTACCATACTGTCTTGATTACTGTAGCTTTGTAGTATAGTCTGAAGTCAGGCAGCCTGATTCCTCCAGCTCCATTTTTTGTTCTCAAGATTGCTTTGGCTATTCGGGGTCTTTTGTGTTTCCATACAAATTGTGAAATTTTTTGTTCTAGTTCTGTGAAAAATGCCAGTGGTAGTTTGATAGGGATTGCATTGAATCTATAGATTGCTTTGGGGAGTAGAGTCATTTTCACAATGTTGATTCTTCCAATCCAAGAACATGGTATATCTCTCCATCTGTTTGTATCATCTTTAATTTCTTTCATCAGTGTCTTATAATTTTCTGCATACAGGTCTTTTGTCTCCTTAGGTAGGTTTATTCCTAGATATTTTATTCTTTTTGTTGCAATGGTAAATGGGAGTGTTTTCTTGATTTCACTTTCAGATTTTTCATCGTTAGTATATAGGAATGCCAGAGATTTCTGTGCATTAATTTTGTATCCTGCTACTTTACCAAATTCATTGATTAGCTCTAGTAGTTTTCTGGTAGCATCTTTAGGATTCTCTATGTATAGTATCATGTCATCTGCAAACAGTGACAGCTTTACTTCTTCTTTTCCGATTTGGATTCCTTTTATTTCCTTTTCTTCTCTGATTGCTGTGGCTAAAACTTCCAAAACTATGTTGAATAAGAGTGGTGAGAGTGGGCAACCTTGTCTTGTTCCTGACCTTAGTGGAAATGCTTTCAGTTTTTCGCCATTGAGGATGATGTTGGCTGTGGGCTTGTCATATACGGCCTTTATTATATTGAGGAAAGTTCCCTCTACACCTACTTTCTGCAGGGTTTTTATCATAAATGGGTGTTGAATTTTGTCAAAAGCTTTCTCTGCATCTATTGAGATGATCATATGGTTTTTCTCCTTCAATTTGTTAATATGGTTAATCACATTGATAGATTTGCGTATATTGAAGAATCCTTGCATTCCTGGAATAAACCCCACTTGATCATGGTGTATGATCCTTTTAATGTGCTGTTGGATTCTGTTTGCTAGTATTTTGTTGAGGATTTTTGCATCTATGTTCATCAGTGATATTGGCCTGTAGTTTTCTTTCTTTGTGACATCCTTGTCTGGTTTTGGTATCAAGGTGATGGTGGCCTCGTAGAATGAGTTTGGGAGTGTTCCTCCCTCTGCTATATTTTGGAAGAGTTTGAGAAGAATAGGTGTTAGCTCTTCTCTAAATGTTTGATAGAATTCGCCTGTGAAGCCATCTGGTCCTGGGCTTTTGTTTGTTGGAAGATTTTTAATCACAGTTTCAATTTCAGTGTTTGTGATTGGTCTGTTCATATTTTCTATTTCTTCCTGATTCAGTCTTGGCAGTTTGTGCATTTCTAAGAATTTGTCCATTTCTTCCAGATTGTCCATTTTATTGGCATAGAGTTGCTTGTAGTAATCCCTCATGATTTTTTTTATTTCTGCAGTGTCAGTTGTTACTTCTCCTTTTTCATTTCTGATTCTATTGATTTGAGTCTTCTCCCTTTTTTTCTTGATGAGTCTGGCTAATGGTTTATCTATTTTGTTTATCTTCTCAAAGAACCAGCTTTTAGTTTTATTGATCTTTGCTATTGTTTCCTTCATTTCTTTTTCATTTATTTCTGATCTGATTTTTATGATTTCTTTCCTTCTGCTAACTCTGGGGTTTTTTTGTTCTTCTTTCTCTAATTGCTTGAGGTGCAAGGTTAGGTTGTTTATTCGAGATGTTTCCTGCTTCTTAAGGTGGGCTTGTATTGCTATAAACTTCCCTCTTAGAACTGCTTTTGCTGCATCCCATAGGTTTTGGGTCGTTGTATCTCCATTGTCATTTGTTTCTAGGTATTTTTTAATTTCCTCTTTGATTTCTTCAGTGATCACTTCGTTATTAAGTAGTGTATTGTTTAGCCTCCATGTGTTTGTATTTTTTACAGCTCTTTTCCTATAATTGATATCTAGTCTCATGGCGTTGTGGTCGGAAAAGATACTTGATATAATTTCAATTTTCTTAAATTTACCAAGGCTTGATTTGTGACCCAAGATATGATCTATCCTGGAGAATGTTCCATGAGCACTTGAGAAAAATGTGTATTCTGTTGTTTTTGGATGGAGTGTCCTATAAATATCAATTAAGTCCATCCTGTTTAATGTATCATTTAAAGCTTGTGTTTCCTTATTTACTTTCATTTAGGATGATCTGACCATTGGTGAAAGTGGGGTGTTGAAGTCCCCTACTATGAATGTGTTACTGTCGATTTCCCCTTTTATGGCTGCTAGTTTTTGCCTTATGTATTGAGGTGCTCCTATGTTGGGTGCATAAATATTTACAATTGTTATATCTTCTTCTTGGATCGATCCCTTAATCATTATGTAGTGTCCTTCTTTGTCTCTTCTGATAGTCCTTATTTTAAAGTCTATTTTGTCTGATATGAGAATTGCTACTCCAGCTTTCTTTTGGTTTCCATTTGCATGGAATATCTTTTTCCATCCCCTTACTTTCAGTCTGTATGTGTCTCTAGGTCTGAAGTGGGTCTCTTGTAGACAGCATATATATGGGTCTTGTTTTTGTATCCATTCAGCCAATCTGTGTCTTTTGGTGGGAGCATTTAGTCCATTTACATTTAAGGTAATTATCGATATGTATGTTCCTATTCCCATTTTCTAAATTGTTTTGGGTTCGTTATTATAGGACTTTTCCTTCTCTTGTGTTTTTGTCTAGAGAAGTTCCTTTAGCATTTGTTGTAAAGCTGGTTTGGTGGTGCTGAACTCTCTCAGCTTTTGCTTGTCTGTAAAGGTTTTAATTTCTCCATCAAATCTGAATGAGATCCTTGCTGGGTAGAGTAATCTTGGTTGCAGGTTTTTCTCCTTCATCACTTTCAGTATGTCCTGCCACTCCCTTCTGGCTTGTAGAGTTTCTGCTGAGAGATCAGCTGTTAACCTTATGGGGATTCCCTTGTGTGTTATTTGTTGTTTTTCCCTTGCTGCTTTTAATATGCTTTCTTTGTATTTAGTTTTTGACAGTTTGATTAATATGTGTCTTGGCGTATTTCTCCTTGAATTTATCCTGTATGGGACTCTCTGTGCTTCCTGGACTTGATTAACGATTTCCTTTCCCATATTAGGGAAGTTTTCAACTATAATCTCTTCAAATATTTTCTCAGTCCCTTTCTTTTTCTCTTCTTCTTCTGGAACCCCTATAATTCGAATGTTGGTGCGTTTAATGTTGTCCCAGAGGTCTCTGAGACTGTCCTCAGTTCTTTTCATTCTTTTTTCTTTATTCTGCTCTGCAGTAGTTATTTCCACTATTTTATCTTCCAGGTCACTTATCCGTTCTTCTGCCTCATTTATTCTGCTATTGATCCCATCTAGAGTATTTTTCATTTCATTTATTGTGTTGTTCATCATTGTCTGTTTCATCTTTATTTCTTCTAGGTCCTTGTTAACTGCTTCTTGCATTTTGTCCATTCTATTTCCAAGATTTTGGATCATCTTTACTATCATTATTCTGAACTCTTTTTCAGGTAGACTGCCTATTTCCTCTTCATTTGTTAGGTCTGGTGGGTTTTTATCCTGCTCCTTCATCTGCTGTGTGTTTTTCTGTCTTCTCATTTTGCTTATCTTACTGTGATTGGGTTCACCTTTTTGCAGGCTGCAAGTTCGTAGCTCCCGTTGTTTTTGATGTCTGTCTCCAGTGGCTAAGGTTGGTTCAGTGCGTTGTGTAGGCTTCCTGGTGGAGGGGACTAGTGCCTGTGTTGTGGTGTATGAGGCTAGATCTTGTCTCTCTAGTGGGCAGGTCCACGTCTGGTGGTGTGTTTTGGGGTGTCTGTGGACTTATTATGATTTTAGGCAGCCTCTCTGCTAGTGGGTGGGGTTGTGTTCCTGTTTTGCTATATGGTTGGCATAGGTTGTCCAGCACTGTAGCTTGCTGGTCGTTGAGTGAAGCTGGGTGCTGGTGTTGAGATGGAGATCTCTGGGAGATTTTTGCCATTTGATATTATGTGGGGCTGGGAGGTCTCTTCTTGACGAGTGTTCTGAAGTGGCTCTCCCACCTCAGAGGCAGAGTCCTGACTCCTGGCTGGAGCAGCAAGTGCCTTTTATCCACTCGGCTCAGAATAACAAGGGAGAGAAAGTAGAGAGAATTAGTAGAAGTAGGAGGAAATAGGAAAGAAAGAAAGAAAGAAAGAAAGA
>NW_006781519.1:4171989-4231323 GCF_000442215.2 Lipotes vexillifer | reverse complement strand
CCCGTTTCTGGAGTTCCTTTAGGCAGCGCTCTTAAAACCCCTCTCCTCGCGCACCAGGAAACACAGAGGCAAGAAAAAGTCTCTTGCCTCCTCAGCAGGTGCAGACTTTTCCCCGGACTCCCTCCCGGCTAGCCGTGGCGCACTAACCCCTTCGGGCTATGTTGAAGCCGCCAACCCCAGTCCTCTCCCTGAGCTCCGACCGAAACCGAAACAGAGCCTCAGCTCACAGCCCCTCCCGCCTCGGCGGGTGAGCACACAAGCCTCTCGGGCTGGTGAGTGCCAGTCGGCACCGATCCTCTGTGCGGGAATCTCTCCGCTTTGCCCTCCACACACCTTTTGCTGTGCTCTCCTCCGCGGCTCCGAAGCTCCCCGCTCCGCCTCACGCAATCTCTGCCCATGAAGGGGCTTCCTAGTGTGTGGAGACCTTTCCTCCTTCACAGCTCCCTCCCACTGGTGCAGGTGCCGTCCTATTCTATTGTCTCTGTTTTTAATTAATTTTTTCTTTTGCCCTACCCAGATACGTGGGGGAGTTTCTTGCCTTTTGGGAGGTCTGAGGTCTTCTGCCAGCATTCAGTAGGTGTTCTGTAGGAGTTGTTCCACATGTAGATGTATTTCTGGTGTATTTGTGGGGAGGAAGGTGATCTCCGCGTCTTACTCCTCCGCCATCTTTCCACCGCCCCTCACTATCTATTTTAAATGAAGGTTCTCTTGGCTTAATTTATCTAGAGCTGTTTCTCCTGGGTATTTTTTTAAACTACAAATTAAGGTAACCACAAGGAGATTACAAACTGGGAAAATTATTTTATGAAGCTAAGTGTATCCCCAAAGGATCTTTGTACAAGGGTGATTCTTCATCTTTTGAAATGCTAACTGAAGCAAATGTTGATTGCTTCATGCCCAGGATTTTACTGTCAACTTTATAATACCTGTAAATGGGTACTTAGTGATAGGTCAGCTAACTTTTAAGCAACACATCATTTTATAAAATCCATGCAAAATGAAATATTAAATTTAATCTGTAAAGACTGAAGAGTGATATTTTGTTAAGATTTGAATTTGATCAAGAGAGACATAGAAGCTTTTAAATAAGTATCAAACTAGACTTATAACATGGTCATGCTGTGTTTTACTTTAGAAATCTAAAATGTGGCTTGAAAGTTTTTCTTTAACAAGCCTACTTGGAGACTGCAGTACAATTTTAAAGGAGAGCACAAATTAAAAAAGAAAAAACCGATAAAAGTGACTGGAACTTTTATACCTGTGAATATCTGATAGAGCATGCTCCCATTGTTCATAACTCTTTTGATGGTGAAAACATTTTCTTCCTTGTTTCTGCAGGACATGTTTATCAGCATCATAAGGCTTCTTTCACTCTTGTAACTTAAACCAAAAAAAAAAATCCTTAATAATTTTCAAAGTATTCTTCATGATTTCTGTATGATCTGTATGAGGTAAATGCATGTGCAGGTATTGCCATTTGTCCTCAATGCATTCTTTTCTGTTCCATTTTATATGTCCAGATTTCCAACAATAAAATTTTCTCTGTATTTTTTGTCATTCATGTGTATTATAAATTATTCATGCACAGGCAGAGTTATGTGAATAACTAAAGTCAAGCTCGATATGTTTGATTGTTTCTTTGGATATACAGAGAGCACTGCTAACAACTCAGGGATTGGTAGGGATGCTTTCAATGACCTACATTCTCTAATATGTAGTAAATAAAGTCAAGTAAGGGTGAGTTTAACAAAGGATAACAAAGAATCAATGATTAATAATGAATGAATGGCAGGTAATTTTTAGGTAGCAATAGAAATTTCTGTTAACATTATCATCCTGCATGCAACCAATCTATCAAGACAAAACTCTATTTGCTAACAACTTCTATCTGTGACAAATTAGATCAACTCTAAGTGTGACAGAACATTTTTTCCCTCCCTACTATCTGTCCCCAAACCAATTTCCTAAGAGATGTATCTACTTCCAATCTAGGCTCTAGCATATACCAACTTAGGATAACAGGAGTAAGATTTTCATAATGAAACTACAAAAGTAAAAAATACAGATATTCTTTTTAAAAAAGTACTCAAGACTTGAGCTATGTAGTAGTCCACCATGTAGCTTGTAGCAGCTATTCTTCAAAAATAGAAGCTTTTCAAGCGGTGTCCAGAGTAAAACAAGACATAACTAAAATCTTAGAAACCTTAACAAAGGACAGGGAGCAGTAAGGAAGGACTTTAAGGAGTTAAAACAGAGGAGCATGATGGCATCCACGAGGAAGACAGGTCAAGAGAAGGGAAGTCCTCAAGGGGTAATTTCATAACAAAGTAAAATATGCATGCTGGTGTATCAACGTTTAGAATCTAGAAAGAAGGCCAAGCAAGCTGTTTAAGTGGGTGAGACTACACTGGAATTTTCCACTCCTGATTGACTTTGTGTTGGTTGCAAGAAATGACTTGAGCTTAAAGAAAATAGCTATTGTAATCATTGTGGAATCCCATGTTTGATCAAAAATCAGATTCTTTTCCAGTAAGGAACTACATTGTCCATTTTATTACTGGTATTAATAGCAGAGTAAAGCAGTTAGACCAAAGGCCAAGGAACATTTCTGCTATAAGGACTGCATCCCTTGGAACAATTTGAACTCTCTCTAAACTCCGGCCAAAACAGCCCTATCATAAATGTATAATAAGCATTAAAATATAGATAAAATATAAACATTTACTATTTTAATCCATCTTTATATCCAGTATTTTAAAAAAGGAATTTTAAGGATAAACTGAATTACACATATCTGGGTCCTTTTGGTTTTTATTGTTTGTTTGTATAGATTCACAAAAGTTATATAGATTTTTTGTTGTTGTTGTGATTTTTTTTTCACTTAAAAAGAAGGAGAGCAAAATACAAGATTGCTTTATGAGACAACTGAATGTATCCTTTAAGATTAAAGGTTTTTTTTCCAATAAGGAAAAAAAATTCCTTTTATTTTCCCCAAAACATTTATATAAGAAATAGATCACCAAAACAAATGCTTACTGGAAAAGCAAGACATTTTCAAAAACAAGATTATTATATATAAAACTCGTTTTAAAAAAATAATATTTTTAAACCCTATTATTGAAAAAAGTGAAAAACATAAAAAGCCATGATTTGATTTCTGCTTCCCAATAAGATTTTTGCAGTGGCATGTTAATACTCTTATTGCAACAACTAGGAAAAGCCTGATAAATTTTAAATATTGTAATTTGAAAGGAATGTGAGAGATGTGGAAGTAAGGATGATTACATGAACCAAAAATCTAAGTAAGGAAATAAGTTTTCTAAGGTGAGTTGATAAATGCCAGCTATTACTTCTCTAGAGGGCATATGCCCATTCCATGTGCTAGCAATATATCAGACTTCTCACAGTTCAACCTCCCCTAGGCAGAGTGCCCCTGCTGGGTGAAAGGAAAATTAGCAAAACTTTCAGCAGTTGCAGCTGGCTTGGATGACAAATTGGACAATGAAGGAAACTGGAACACATGATCAGGTTTCAACAAAAGACATTTCCTTAATTCGGGTGTAATTCAGGAGGCTGAGAACCTAGGCAGACATTTTCTAAAAGGCAGAGAAAAATCTTCCTAATTTTGCTGGGCATAGGAAACAAACTTTCCCAAGTACATTGCCACTCTCTTCCTCAACACATTTGCCAGATTTTGAAGCAATCAGAGATAGCAAACTAAGATAAAATATCTAAAGGGCAGAAATAGAATCTCTAGAGGACCCAGGAGACAGAGGCCCACCGAAGTCTCAGTTGGAAGCCCAGACAGGGCATAACTATGACCAAGGAAAAACCAGGGGTAGATAGAGTCTCACAAGCTGAAGCCCACCCTCAGTCAGCTCAATGCTGGATTGAAGTTATCGGTAGCTCATGTTATTAGCCCTAAGTTATCAGTAGCTCATGTTATTAGCCCTAATTCTCCTAAGCAAAAGGAGAATTCTTTCTGGTGAAAAACAAAATAATCTAGAACCAATATAATTCTGTATACATAATACCTAGCATACAATTTAAAAATGATAGAAGTTCAGAGACAGAAAAATATTGCAGACAATCAATAGAAAAAGCAAACAAGAGGTGAAGATACGTGATGCAGATACTAGAATTAGAAAGAAAGGAATTTAAATAACTATAATATGTAAAAGAAAAAATATATTAGATGACTGATGAGGTGGATGGAAAGACAGAGGATTTCAACAGAGATTTTTGATACAAGTAAAGATCAAGAGGATATCCCAAAAGAATTTGAAAAAGAATAGATATATGTGTATGTAAAACTGAATCACTTTGCTGTACACCTGAAACTAACACAATGTAAACCAACTATACTCCAATATAAAATAAAAATTTAGAAAAAGAGGACATCCCCAAACTGAAACTTATAATATCTTTAATTAGGAATACAGTGCATGGGTTTAATACCAGATTGGGCAGCACAACACAGTATTAATGAACTTCAACACAATTAAATAGAAAATACCCAAAGAGTAGAACAGAAAGAGCAAGTAATAGAACAGAGAGTAATAGCTAAGTGAGACATGTAATAACATGCATAAAATTGAAATCCTAGAAAGAAAGGAAAGAATATGACAGAGGCAATAGTCAAAGGAGATAATAGCAAGTAAAATTTCCAAAACCAATGAAAGACATTGTCTCACAGATTCAGGAAGTTCAGTAAAGTCCAAGAAACATTAACAAAAAGAAAATCACATTTAGGCAAATCACAGTAAAACTTCTTTGAAAACCAAAGACAAAAAATTAAAAGCAGGCAAAGTAAACATACAAAAATACAAATTACTATCAAAATAAATATAACAAGCCAGAGGAAAGACTTCTCAATAGAAATAATAGAAGGCAGATGGCAAAAACAAAATTGACATATAAAAGGGTTGAAAACATACCTGGCAAGCTAGAATTTCTTAACCAGTGAAAATATTAATCAAGAAGCCTTATTAGAAAGGATAAAGAGTCATTACAGTACAGAAATATTAAAATTTATGTTTTATAACCCAATCACATCACTCCAAAACAAATAAATCAAAAACTAAAATAATTAAAAGGAGAAATAGATTATGATTTAAATTTCCATCTAAGGAAAATAGAAAAATAAAAACAAAACAAACTTAAGAAACATAGTGGCAGAGAAATAATACAGATAAGACTAGAAAATTAAAAAGGAAATAAAAGTGAAATAGAGAATATCTAAAACAGTTAATTCTTCAAAAAATTAGTAAAATTTAATAAACTAGTGTGACTGATCAAGAAAATAAGAGATAAAAATATCCCTTATTTCAGGAATGAAAAAATAAGTGCAATTACAGACTCTTTAGACATCATAAAGATAAGACATATTATGAACATCATTCTGCTAATAACTTTAATTAGATGAAATAAATTCCTCAAATTTACAACCTACAAAAGCTAATAGAAGAAAGATATGAATAGTCAAAAATCTATTAAAGAAATTAAATTCTTCATTACAAAATCTTCCCACAGACAATAGCCCAGATCCAAATGATTTTGTTGGTGATTATTTCTAAATATTTAATGAAGAAATAACATGAATACAGAAAAACCCTTCCAGAGAATAGGAAAGAAGGGAATACTTCATAACATTTATTGAATGGGAAAAGCATAATCTTGATCCCAAAACCTGACAAGGACACTATAAGAAAAAAAAAAATTAAGCCAAACTCTATAATTTAAATAGATGCAAAAATTCTTAAGAAAATATTAGCAAATTGAATATGGTGACATATAAAAAGCATAATGCATCACAGTGTTTATCCCTAGTAGTCAAGACTGATTTGACATTTAATTATCAGTTAATTCACCATGTGCCCAAAAAAATAGGAGAAAATTATATGATCACATCAATAGGAAACAAAAAGTATGTATGATCATCTCAATAGATTAAAAAAAAATAAAAGTATTTGCAAATTTCAATGTTAATTCAAGATTACATTTTTAAAAAGTCTTTAAAACCTCTTAAATGGAATTTATTCTGATTATAACATCAATAAAAAATCTACAGGAAATATTATATTCAATGGAAGAATATTTAAAACCTATCCCTGATACAAACAACTCATACAGCTGTATTTCAAAAAAAACAAACAACCCAATCAAAAAATGGGCAGAAGCAGAGCAGCTAGGCCCATGCGCCATGGCCACTGAGCCTGCACATCCGGAGCCTGTGCTCCACAACAGGAGAGGCCACAAGAGTGAAAGGCCCGCATACCACAAAAAAAAAAAAAAATAGTGGGCAGAAGATCTAAATAGACATTTCTCCAAATACATACATATGGCCAAAAAGCACATGGAAAGATGCCTAACATCACTAATTATTAGAGAAATGCAAATCAAAACTACAATGAGGTATCACCTCACACCAGTCAGAATGGCCATCATCAAAAAATCTATAAATAATACATGCTAAATAGGGTGTGGAGAAAAGGGAACCCTCCTACACCCTTGATGGGAGTGTAAATTGGTACAGTGACTATGGAAAACAGTATGGAGGTTCCTTAAAAACTAAAAATAGAGTTACTGTATGATCCAGCAATCCCACTCCTGGGCATATATCTGGAGAAAACTATAATTCAAAAAGATACATGCACCCCAATATTCATTGCAGCACTATTTATAATAGCCAAGACATGGAAACAACCTAAATGTCCATTGACAGATGAATGGATAAAGAAAATATGGTATACACTGTATAGCACAGGGAATGCTGCTCAATATTATGTAACAACCTAAATGGGAAAAGAATTTGAAAAAGAATAGATACATGTATATGTATAACTGAATCACTTTGCTGTACACCTGAAACTAATACAACATTGTTAATCAAGTTTACTCCAATATAAAATAAAAAGTTAAAAAAAATAAAAGGGGCAAGAAGAAAGTCATAATAAAAAAATGGTGTGAGATTTTATATATATATATATATATATATACACACACACACATATACATACAATGGAATATTACTCAGCCAGAAAAAGAATGAAATAATCCCATTTGCAGCAACATGGTTGGACATAGAGATTGTCATACTGAGTGAAGTAAGTCAGACAGAGGAAGACAAATATCATATGATATAGCTTATATGTGGAAGGTAAAAAAAAGAGTACAAATGAACTTATTTACAAAACAGAAGTAGAGTCACAGATGTAGAAAAAATAATATTATGGTCACCAAAGGGGAAACGCAGGTGGGAGGGATAAATTAGGAATTTGGGATTAACATATACAAACTAGTATATATAAGATAGGTAGTCAACAAGGATGTACTGTATAGCACAGGAAACTCTACTCAATATTCTATAATAACCTAGATGGGAAAAGAACCTGAAAAAGAATGGATATATGTATATGTCTAACTGAATCACTTTTTTGTACAGCAGAAACTAACACAACATTGTAAATCAATATACTCCAATATAAAATAAAAAATTAAATTGAAAAAAATAAAACCTATCCCTGAGATCAGGGAATAATGTAGACACAGAAGAAGCTGAGGGAGAAGTGTTAATGTGACATGATGCAACGTGAAGAGGGAGAGCTTGTAAAACTCAAGATGTGTCTCCTCCCTTTTTCACTTTCATGGGTTGTTTCCTATACTCTCTTGGTCATACACCATACTTCTCCTCTGTCCATAATTAGTTACTACTTTCTCCAGAGGTCATTTTTCCAAGTCTTATAAACTCAAATATGTTTGGAGGCTACATGATATTATGAAGCAGAAATAAATCTAAACTGACCTTACCTCAGTATCTAAGAGTTAATAGGGAGAGAGAGAGAGACTATGAATAGAACTAATGTCCTTTCTAAAGAGAGAAGACTCTTCCTAGCTCTAGTTAGTTGTTGATATAAGAGAATGCAGGTCAGCTGATCATAGATTATTTTAGAAGATGGAAATCTGGATTTTTATTTGGAATATAAATAAATAATTCTAACTTCCTAAAACACTACCTAAACTAAATTTAATGCATCTATTGGACATATTTGGTACATTGCAGACCAGTCTGTGACATCTGCTTTACAAGATAGAGTTGGGACAGCACTTAAACATAGTTGGAAAACCCAGAATAGATAAGGAGACAGTAGCCAACTTAGAATGCAGCAGACATTTAATCAAATATCCAGTAAATAGATGCAGTTTTATTTGAATATGCTTTGTATTTTTATCATTATTCCTCAACATAGCCATAGTTTGCTCTGCCTTTTGCAAAAAGGTACCACAGACTGGGTGGCTTAAACAACAGAAGTTAATTTTCTCATAGTTCTGGAGGAGAGAAGTCTAAAATCAAGGTGTTAGCAGGATTGATTTCTTCTGAAGCCTTTCTCCTTGGCTTGTAGATGGGTATCTTCTCCCTGTGTCTTTCTTCTGTGTCTATCTGTCTCCTAATCTTTGCTTATAAACATAATAGCCATATTGGCTTAAGACCTACCCTTATGTCTTCATTTTACCTTAATTACCTCTTTAAAGACCTTATCTCCAAATTAGGAATTCAACAAATGAATTGGGGATTGAGGGGCACATAATTCAGCCCATTAGAAACTACTTCTCAGATTTTTTAACCATTAGTTTCAAAATTATCTGTCAATGGTATCATATGTTCCCAAAAGGATAATATCTAGACGGAAGTCTGAGCATTTAAAAAATCATCTACTATAGAATAACCTTTTACCTTTTATGATTATATCAATGTTACAGGACATTAATTTTACTGACCTTTATATTGCAGACTTCCAAATAAAAAAATTATATTGTTAACATTTAGTTTTCATGTTAGGATTTTTCAAAAGGAATTTTTGAGACATTCTGAGCTAGAAACTAGTATGTGTGTTTGTGTGTATGGGCGCCCGAATGTGTCTGTGTGCATTTCTGTGTGTGAATAAAGTTTTTACCTCTGTCAAATTGGTATTTTTTTCTTCCACCTACATTCATACTGCATGTGCATCACCAGTACTTATTTTCTAATCACCAAGCATACACTTTCATGCCACCTTACTACCACCATCAAATCGTGGATTTGAAATTGCTTCTTTAAAGAATCCTTTCCTGGGCACCTTTTCATGTTACATCAGTTTATGATTAAAGTATAATATACTTCTCAGGACTTATTATTAATTAATTGTAGACCGATTTATTCATTTACTCTCTATCTTCCCTAGTAGATGATAAACTCCATGAAAACAGAGATCCTCTTTTATCACCTATCACATACACAGTACCTGGCACATGGCAGAACTCAGTAATTTTTTTCCAATGAATTATGGAAGATAGAAAGAAGGAAGTTGACATAACGCATAGAAAAGTTAGAGGGCTCTTTAGAAAAAAATGATTATGACTGATTGACATACAACTAAGTCTATTCTCTATGACTGGGGCCTGGGAGTGCAAGACCATATTGAAAAAAGCAATTAACTACCCCAATGTGACACAAACTTATTTGGTTCTAAGAATTATATGGAAGAAGCCTCATCCACCAGAGGGCTGACAGCAGGAGCAAGAAGAGCTACAATCCTGCAGCCTGTGGAACAAAAACCACATCCACAGAAAGATAGACAAGATAAAAAGGCAGAGGGCTATGTACCAGAGGAAGGAACAAGATAAAACCCCTGGAAAGCAACTAAATAAAATGGAGATAGGCAACCTTCCAGAAAAAGAATTCAGAAGAGTGATAGTGAAGATGATCCAGGACCTCGGAAAAAGAATGGAGGCAAAGATCAAGAAGGTGCAAGAAATGTTTAACAAACATCTAGAAGAAACAAAGAACAAACAAACAGAGATGAACAATAAAATAACTGAAATGAAAAATACACTAGAAGGAATCAATAGCAGAATAACTGAGGCAGAAGAATGGATAAGTGACCTGGAAGACAGAATGCTGGAATTCACTGCTGCAGAACAGAATAAAGAAAAAAGAATGAAAAGAAAAGAAGACAGCCTAAGAGACCTCTGGGATAACATTAAATGCACCAATATTAGCATTATAGGGGTCCCAGAAGAAGAAGAAGAGAAAGGACGCAAGAAAATATTTGAAGAGATTATAGTCAAATACTTCCCTAACAAGGGAAAGGAAATAGCCATCCAAGTCCAAGAAGTGCACAGAGTCCCAGGCAGCATAAACCCAAGGAGAAACACAGTGAGACACATAGTAATCAAATTAGCAAAAAATAAAGACAAAGAAAAATTATTGAAAGCAACAAGGGAAAAATGACAGATAAAATACAAGGGAACTCCCATAGGGGTAACAGCTGATTTATCAGCAGAAGATCTACAAGCCAGAAGGGACTGGCATGATATATTGAAAGTGATGAAAAGAAAGACGCTACAACCAAGATTACTTTACCCAGTAAGGATCTCATTCAGATTCAATGGAGAAATCAAAAGCTTTACAGACAAGCAAAAGCTAAGGGAATTCAGCAGCACCAAACCAGCTCTACAACAAATGCTAAAGGAAATTCTCTAAATGGTAAATACAAGAGAAGAAAAGGACCTACAAAAACAAACCCATAACAATTAAGAAAATGGTAACAGGAACATACATATCGATAATTACCTTAAACGTGAATGGATTAAATGCTCTAACCAAAAGACACAGGTTTGCTGAATGGATACAAGAAAAAGACCCATATATGATGTCTACAAGAGACTCACATCAGACCTAGGGACATATACAGACTGAAAGTGAGGGGATGGAAAAAGGTACTCCATGCAAATGGAAATCAAAAGAAATCTGGAGTAGTAATACACATATCAGATAAAATAGACGTTAAAATAAAGAATATTACAAGAGACAAGGAAGGACACTACATAATGATCAAGGATCAAACCAAGAAGAAGATATAACAACTATAAATATATATGTACCCAACATAGGAGCACCTCAATACATAAGGCAACTGTTAAAAGCTGTAAAAGAGGAAACTGATGGTAACAAGTTAGTAGAGGGGGACTTGAACACCTCACACAAATGGACAGATCATGCAAACAGAAAATTAATAAGGAAACACAAGCTTTAAATGACACAATAAAAAAATGACACAATAGGCCAGATAGATTTAATTTATATTTATAGGACATTCCATCCAAAAACAGCAGATTACACTTTCTTCTCAAGTGCGCATGGAATATTCTCCAGGATACATCACACCTTGGGTCAGATATCAAGCCTCAGTAAATTTAAGAAAATTGAAAGCATATCAAGCATCTTTTCTAACCAAAATGCTATGAGAAAAGAAATGAATTACATAGAAGAAAAAAGAGAAAATGAACAATGATGAACCACACAGTAAATGAAATTAAAAATTCTCTAGAAGGGACCAATAGCACAATAATTGAGTTAGAAGAACGAATAAATGACCTGGAAGATAAATAGTGGAAATAACTACTGCAGAGCAGAATAAAGAAAAAAGAATGAAAAGAACTGAGGAAAATCTCAGAGACCTCTGGGACAACATTAAATGCAACAACATTTGAAGTATAGGGGTCTCAGAAGAAGAAGAGAAAAACAAAGGGACTAAGAAAATATTTGAAGAGATTATATTTGAAAACTTCCCTAATATGGGAATGAAAATAGTTAATCAAGTCCAGGAAGCACAGAGAGTCCCATACAGGAAAAATGCAAGGAGAAAAATGCCAAGACACATATTAATCAAACTATCAAATATTAAATACAAAGAACACATATTAAAAGAAGCAAGGGAAAAACAACAAATAACACACAAGGGAATCCCCATAAGGTTAACAGCTGATCTTTCAGCAGAAACTCTGCAATCCAGAAGGGAGTGGCAGGACATACTTAAAGTGATGAAGGAGGAAAATCCACAACCAAGATTACTCTACCCAGCAAGGATCTCATTCAGATTTGAAGGAGAAATTAAAAATTTACAGACAAGCAAAAGCTAAGAGAATTCAGCACCACCAAACGAGCTTTACAACAAATGCTAAATGAACTTCTCTAGGCAGGAAACACAGGAGAAGGAAAAGACCTACAATAACAAACCCAAAACAATTAAGAAAACGAGAACAGGAACATATATATTGATAATTACCTTAAATGTAAATGGATTCAATGTTCCAACCAAAAGGCATAGACTGCCAAAATGGATACACAAACAAGATGCATATATATGCTGTGTACAAGAGACCCACTTCAGACCTAGGGACACATACAGACTGAAAGTGAGGGGACAGTAAAAAATATTCCATGCCAATGAACAACAAAAGAGAACTGGAGTAGCAATTCTCATATCAGAAAGAATAGACTTTAAAATAAAGACTATTACAAAAGACAAAGAAGGACACTACATAATGATCAAAGGATTGATCCAAGAAGAAGATATAACAATTGTAAATATTTATGCACCCAACATAGGAGCAAATCAATACATAAGGAATATACTAACAGCCATAAAAGGGGAAATTGACAATAACACAATCATAGTAGAGGACGTTAACACCCCACTTTCACCAATGGACAGAGCATCCAAAATGAAAATAAATAAGGAAACACAAGCTTTAAATGACACATTAAACAAGATGGACTTAATTGATATTTATAGGACATTCCATCCAAAAACAACAGAGTACAGGGCTTCCCTGGTGGCACAGTTGTTGAGAGTCTGCCTGCCAATGCAGGGGACTCGGGTTCATGCCCCAGTCTGGGAAGATCTCACATGCCATGGAGCAGCTGGGCCCGTGAGCCATGGCCGCTGAGCCTGTGCGTCCGGAGCCTGTGCTCTGCAACGGGAGAGGCCACAAGAGTGAGAGGCCCGCGTACCGCAACAAAAACAAAAACAAAAACAAAAAAACAGAATACACTTTCTTCTCAAGTGCTCATAAACATTCTCCAGCATAGATCATAGGGTGGGTCACAAATAAAGCCTTGGTAAATTTAAGAAAATTGAAATTGTATCAAGTATCTTTTCTGACCACAATGCTATGAGACTAGATATCAATTACAGGAAAAAATCTGTAAAAAAAATACAAATACATCAAGGATAAACAATATAATACTTAATAACCAAGAGATCACTGAATAAATCAAAGAGAAAATAAAAAATACCTAGAAACAAATGACAATGAAAACATGATGACACAAAACCTATGGGATGCAGCAAAAGCAGTTCTAAGAGGGAAGTGTATAGTAATAAAATCCTACCTTAAGAAACAAGAATCATCTCAAATGAACAACCTAACCTTACAGCTAAAGCGATTAGAGAAAGAAAAACAAAAAAAACCAAACTTAGCAGAAAGAAATAAATCATAAAGATCAAATCAGAAATAAATGAAAAAGAAATGAAGGAAACGATGGCAAACATCAACAAAACTAAAAGCTGGTTCTTTGAGAAGATAACCAAAATTGATAAACCATTAGCCAGACACATAAAGAAAAAAAGGGAGAAGACTCAAATAAATAGAATTTGAAATGAAAAAGAAGAAGTAACGACTGACACTGCAGAAATACAAAGGATCATGAGAGATTATAACAAACAACTCTAGGCCAATAAAATGGACAACCTGCAAGAAATGGACAAATCCTTAGAAATGTAAAACCTGCCGAGACTGAAACAGGAAGAAATAGAAAATATGAGCAGACCAATTACAAGGACTGAAACTGAAGCTGTGATTAAAAATCTTCCAACAGGATCTTCCCAGGTGGCTCAGTGGTTGAGAGTCTGCCTGCTGATGCAGGGTACAAGGGTTCGTGCCCCGGTCCAGGAGATTCCACATGCCATGGAGCGGCTAGGCCCATGAGCCATGGAGGCTGAGCCTGGTGTGTCCAGAGCCTGTGCTCCACAATGGGAGTGGCCAAAATAGTAAAAAAAAAAAAAAAAAAAAAAAAAAAAAACTTCCAACAAAAGCCCAGGACCAGCTGGCCTCACAGGACAATTCTATCAAACATTTAGAAAAGAGCTAACACCTATCCTTCTCAAACTCTTCCAAAATATATCAGAGGGGGGAACACTCCCAAACTCATTCTATGAGGCCACCATCACCCTGATACCAAACCCAGACAAAGAGGTCACAAAGAAAGAAAACTACAGGCCAATGTCACTGATGAACATAAATGAAAAAATCCTCAACAAAATACTAGCAAAGAGAATCCAAATGTTGTGGAAGGAGGCAGAATAGTAAGAGGGAGAGATCACCTTCCTCCCCACAGATACATAAGAAATACAACTACACATGGATGGGCTCCTATAGAACACCCATGGAACATTGGCAGAAGACCACAGACATCCCAAAAGGCAATAAACTCCCCAGGGACCTGGGCAGAGCAAAAGAAACGGAATCCAACAGCATATTAAAAGGATCATACACCATGATCAAGTGGGGTTTCTCCCAGGAATGCGTGGATTCTTCAATATATGCAAACCTATCAATGTGATACACCATATAAAAATCTGAAGGAGAAAAACCATATGATCATCTCAATAGATTCAGAAAAAGCTTTTGATAAAATTCAACTCTCATTTATGATAAAAACCCTCAGAATGTATGCATAGAGGAAACTTTCCTCAACATAATAAAGGCCATATATGACAAACCCACAGCCAACATCGTCCTCAATGGTCAAAAATTGAAACTATTTCCACTAAGATCAGGAAAAAGACAAGGTTACCCACTCACACCACAATTATTCAACATAGTTTTGGAAGTTTTAGCCACAGCAATGAGAGAAGAAAAAGAAATAAAAGGAATCCAAATCGGAAAAGAAGAAGTAAAGCTGTCACTGTTTGCAGATGACACAATACTATACATAGAGAATTCAAAAGTTACTACCAGAAAACTACTAGAGCTAATGAATGAATTGGGTAAAGTAGCAGGACACATAATTAACGCACAGAAATCTATTGCATTCCTATATACTAATGATGAAAAATCTGAAAGTGAAATTAAGAAAACATTCACATTTACCATTGCAACAAAAAGAATAAAATATCGAGGAATAAACTAACCTAAGGAGACAAAGAACTGTATGCAGAAAATTATAAGACACTGATGAAAGAAATTAAAGATGAAACAAATAGATAGAGAGATATACGATGTTCTTGGATTGGAAGAATCAACATAGTGAAAATGAGTCTAGCACCCAAAGCAATCTACAGATTCAATGCAATCCCTATCAAACAACCACTGGCATTTTTCACAGAACTAAAACAACAAATTTCACAATTTGTATGGAAACACAAAAGACCCCGAAGAGCCAAAGTAATCTTGAGAATGAAAATGGAGCTGGAGGAATCAGGCTCCCTGACTTCAGATTATACTACAAAGCTACAGTAATCAAGACAGTATGGTACTGGCACAAAAGCAGAAATATAGATCAATGAAACAGGATAGAAAACCAAAAGATACACCCATGCACTTATGGTCAACTTACCTTTGATAAAGGAGGGAAGAATATACAGTGGAGAAAAGACAGCATTCTCAATAAGTGGTGCTGGGAAAACAGGACAGGTAAATGTAAAAGTATAAAATTAGAATCATCCCTAACAGGATACACAAAAATAAAATCAAAGTGGATTAAAGACCTAAATGTAAGGCCAGATACTATCAAACTCTTAGAGGAAAGCATAGACAGAACACTCTATGACAAAAATCACAGCAAGATCAATTTTGACCCACCTCCTAGAGAAATGGAAGTTAAAAAAAAATGATAAACAAATAGGACCTAATGAAACTTCAAAGCTTTTGCACAGAAAAGGAAACAATAAACAAGACCAAAAGACAGCCCTCAGAATGGGAGAAAATATTTGCAAATATAGCAACTGACAAAGGATTAATCTTCAAAATTTACAAGCAGCTCATGCAGCTCAATAACAAAAAAGCAAACAACCCAATCCAAAAATGGGCAGAAGACCTAAATAGACATTTCTCCAAAGAAGATATGCATATTGCCAACAAACACATGAAAGAATGCTCAACATCATTAATCATTAGAGAAATGCAAATCAAAACTACAAAGATATATCTTCTCACACCAGTCAGAATGGCCATCATCAAAAAATCTACAGACAAAAAATGCCAGAGAGGGTTGGGAGAAAAGGAAACCCTCTTGTACTGTAGGAGGCAATGTAAACTGATACAGCCACTATGGAGAACAGTATGGAGGTTCCTTAAAAATCTAAAAACAGAACTACTATATGATCCAGCAATCCCACTACTGGGCATATACCCTGATAAAAACATAATTCAAAAAGAGTCATGTACCACAGTGTTCATTGCAGCTCTATTTACAATAGCCAGGACATGGAAGCAACCTAAGTGTCCATCAACAAATGAATGGATAAAGAAGATGTGGCACATACATACAACGGAGTATTACTCTACCATAAAAAGAAACAAAATTGAGTTATTTGTAATGAGATGGATGGGCCTAGAATCTGTCACACAGAGTGAAGCAAGTCAGAAAGAGAAAGACAAATACCATATGCTAACACATATATATGGATTCAAAAAAAAAATGTAATGAAGAACCAGAGGTAAGAAGGGAATAAAGACACAGACCTACTGGAGAATGGACTTGAGGATATGGGGAGAATGAAGGGTAAGCTGTGACAAAGTGAGAGAGTGGCATGGACATGTATACACTACCAAACTTAAAATAGATAGCTAGTGGGAAGCAGCCGCATAGCACAGAGAGATCAGCTCAGTGTTTTGTAACCACTTAGGGGGGTGGGATAGGGAGGGTGGGAGGGAAGGAGACACAAGAGGGAAGACATATGGGAACATATGTATATGTATAACTGATTCACTTTGTTATAAATCAGAAACTAACACACCATTGTAAAGCAATTATACTCAAATAAAAATGTTAAAAAAAAAAGAAAGACTATTGTGGCTTAGATAGGAAACAACTCAAGTGTCTCTCAACAGATGGAAAAAAAATAAATGAATTACAGGGAAAAAAACATAAAAAACATGAACACATGGAGGCTAAACTATACGTTACTAAAAATCCAGGAGATCACTGAAGTAATCAAAGAGGAAATCAAAAAGATACCTAGAAACAAATGACAATGGAAACACGAAGGTTCAAAATCTATGCAATGCAGCAAAAGTAGTTCTAGGAGGGAAGTATATAGCTATACAATCCTGCCTCAAGAAACAAGAAAAATATCAAATAAACAATCTAAACTTACACATAAAGGAACTAGAGAAAGAAGAACAAATAAAACTCAAAGTTAGCAGAAGGAATGAAATCAAAGAACAGAGCAGAAATTAATGAAATAGAAACAAGGAAAACAATAGCAAAGATCAATAAAAGTAAAAGCTGGTTCGTTGAGAAGATAAACAAAATTGATAAACCATTAGCCAGACTCATCAAGAAAAAGAGGGAGATGACTCAAATCAATAAAATTAGGAATGAAAAAGGAGAAGTTACAACAGACACTGCAGAAACACAAAGCATTCTAAGAGATTACTACAAGCAAATCTATGCCAATAAAATGGACAACCTGGAAGAAATGAACAAATTCGTAGTCAGGTATAACATTCCGAGACTGAACCAGGAAGAAATAGAAAATATGAACAGAACAATCACAAGTAATGAAATTGAAACTGTGATTTAAAATCTTCCAAAAAACAAAAGTCCAGAACCAGACGGCTTCACAGGTGAATTCTATCAAACATTTAGAGAAGAGTTAACACCCATCTTTCTCAAACTCTTCCAAAAATTTGCAGAGGAATGAACACTCCCAAACTCATTATATGAGGTCACCATCACCCTGATACCAAAACCAGACAAAGATACTACAAAAAAAACAAAATTACAGACCAATATCACTGATGAATATAGATGCTACAATCCTCAACAAAATACTAGCAAACAGAATCCAACAGCACATTAGAAGGATCATCCAACATGATCAAGTGGGATTTATCCCAGAAATGCAAGGATTCTTCAATATACGCAAATCAATCAATGTGAAACTCCATATTAACAAACTGAATAATAAAAACCATAAGATCATCTCAATAGATGCAGAAAAAGCTTTTGAAAAAATTCAACACCCATTTACGATAAAAACTCTCCAGAAAGTGGGCATAGAGGGAACCTAGTTCAACATAATAAAGGGCATATATGACAAAACTACAGCAAGCGTCATTCTCAATTTTGACATACTGAAAGCTATTCCTCTAAGATTATGAACAAGAGACGGATATCCCCTCTCACCACTATTATTCAACTTAGTTTTGGAAGTCCTAGCCACAGCAATCAGAGAAGAAAAAGAAATAAAAAGAATACAAATTGGAAAAGAAGAAATAAAATTGTCACTGTTTGCAGATGACACGATACTATACATAGGGAATCCTAAAAATGCCACCAGAAACCGACTAGAGCTAACCAATGAATTTGGTAAATTTGCAGGATACAATATTAATGCACAGAAATCTCTTGCATTCCTACATACTAATGATGAAAAATCTGAAAGAGACATTAAGGAAACATTCCCATTTATCATTGCAACAAAAAGAATAAAATACCCAGGAATAAACCTACCTAGGGAGAAAAACGAACTTTATGCAGAAAACTATGAAGATACTAATGAAAGAAATTAAAAATGATACCAACAGATTGAGAGATATACCATTTCCTTGGATTGGAAGAATCAATATTTTGCAAATGACTATACTACCCAAAGCAATCTACAGATTCAATGCAATCCCTATCAAATTACCAGTGGCATTTTTTACAGAACTAGAAAAAAAATCTTAAAATTTGTATAGAGGCACAAGAGACCTCAATAAACCAAAGCTGTCTTCAGGGAAAAAGAAAAGAGTTGAAGGAATCAGGCTCCCTGACTTAAGACTATACTACAAAGCTACAGTAATCAAGACAATATGGTACTGGCACAAAAACAGAAATATAGATCAATGGAACAGGATAGAAAACACAGATATAAACCCACGCACATATGGTCAACTAACCTATGACAAAGGAGAAAAGGGTATACAATGGAGGAAAGACAGTCTCTTCAATAAGTGCTGCTGGGAAAACTGGACAGCTACATGTAAAAGAATGAAATTAGAACACTCCCTAACACCATACACAAGGATAAACTCAAAATGGGTTAAACACCTAAATTAAGAGTAGACACTATAAAACTCTTAAAGGAAAACAGGCAGAACACTCTATGACATAAATCACAGCAAGATCCTTTTTGACACACCTCCTAGAGAAATGGAAGTACAAAGAAAAATAAACAAATGGGACCTAATGAAACTTCAAAGCTTTTGCACAGCAAAGGAAACCATAAATAAGACAAAAAGACAACCCTCAGAATGGGAGAAAATATTTGCCAATGAATCATCAGAGAAAGGATTAATCTCCAAAATATATAAAGAGCTCATGCAGCTCAATATTAGAAAAACAAACAACTCAATCCAAAAATGGGCAGAAGACCTAAATAGACATTTCTCCAAAAAAGACATATGGATGGCAAAGAAGCACATGAAAAGCTGCTCAACATCACTAATTATTAGAGAAATGTGAATCAAAATTACAATGAGGTATCACCTCACACCAGTTAGAATGGGTATCATCAGGAAAACTATAAACAGCAAATGCTGGAGAGGCTGTGGAGAAAAGGGAACCCTCTCGCACTGTTGGTGGGAAGGTAAATAGATACAGCCACTATGGAGAACAGTACGGAGGTTCCTTAAAGAACTAAAAATAGATTTACCATATGACCCAACAATCCCACTACTAGGCATATACCTTGAGAAAATCATAATTCAAGAAGACACATGCACCCCCATGTTCATTGCAGCACTATTTACAATAGCCAGGTCATGGAAGCAACTTAAATGCCCATTGACAGCCGAATGGATAAGGAAGATATGGTACGTATAAACAATGAAATATTACTCAGCCCTAAAAACAAAAGAAAGTGGGTCATTTGTAGAGATGTGGATGCATCTAGAGGCTCTCATACAGAAGTAATTCAGAAAGAGAAAAATAAATATCATGTATTAACGCATATATGTGGAACCTAGAAAATGGTACAGATGAAGCAGTTTACAGAGCAGAAATTGAGACACAGAAGTAGAGAAAAAAACATATGGACACCATGGGGGGAAAGCAGAAAGGGGTGGGGGTTGTGGTGTGATAAATTGGAAGTTTGGGATTGACATGTATACACTGATGTGTATAAAATGGATAACTAATAAGAAACATAAATAAATTAATTAAAATAATTACATGGAATCCTTAATATACCATCTTCCTTGGATATTTGGATATATTTGAAATCAAATAGGGCTATGAATTTGTATTTTATAGATACCATAATAATGGTTAGTTCATTAGGAAATTTTAAGCCTAAATACAACAAAATCTCCAATTCACAGAATAACTTTTCAAAGGAAAAAAATCATAGCAACAAGAAACTCATTATATTAGTAGTAAAAATATGAAGTTTTATTTTCTTTATTTTTACAATCCATTCAAACATATTTAAGAATTTTCTTTTATATATTATTCATATATGTTAAAATTATTTATTGTAATAGACATCAATGGCAGATTTTTAATTAATAAATATGTTTAGACAGAGTATGTTTAGACTGACAGAAAAGTTGCAAAGATAGAACACATAATTTCAAATACCCTTTTTCCAAATTCCCCTAATGTTAACGTCTTACATAACCTTGTGTTAAAAAAAATTTTTTTTTCAGTTTTTAAAAGTAAGATTTATTCAACAAGTTTCACTTAGCACAATATACCTAAAAGGAAAATCACAATACAATGAAAAGATTTAAATCAAGGCCTCAGAATTTCATACAAACGCCAAGACCAAAATCCTATAGTATTGGTATTGTGTCTCAAATTTTCCCCATTAACTTAAAAAAAGGCTTAAACTTACGTGCCATAGAGGTTATTAAATGAAACTAGAATTAACAAACATGCCAAACGTTTCACTTTTAATTGTAGACACAGCTCCTATATTGAGTTTCACAAAAAAGCATGTCTTTCAACAATGCATCCAAACAGTGCTCAATGTAATGTGGTGTAAGCAACATTTAACATAATTCAACTGCTTTAACATAAATACACCTATTGCTTAAGTACATCCTACAATATAACTCACTTGAGAAAAGCTGCAAATTATTTAACAGTAACAGTAACAGATTACTCAACCTAGTTACATCCTAAATGAATGTTTGTGTTCAAAAATACTGAAACTTAAGCCTTTAAAACAATCCTGATTTCCACTTAGAGTAAGCATAAACCACAAGTTTGTATTGCAAAACTGTGAAAACTTAAGTTTTGTTTTTCTTTTAAAAAATGTTGACCTAGAGTCAGTGACCAGGATCAATTACATTCCCCATCCACCACTCATACTGAACATGCTAGACATCCCTCCCATTCCTTTCACTCCCATAGATGCTCGGCTTCCACTACTGTAGTAGGTGCTGTTCGTGGCTCCTTGGCTGCCTATGCAATGTTTGATTGAAAATCACTGGAGTTTTCCTGTAAAACTTGGTCATATCCACTTATACTGCTCTGGCCACCATAGCCGCCTCCATTACCACCACTCAGCTGCTGGCTGGCTGGGCCACCATAACTGGACTGGTTTGACAGCCCATGCCTCCCATCATTTGGCTACCATAAGCACCACCACTTGGTACAATATTATTAACTAAACTACAGACTCTATTCACATTTTATGAACTTTTCCACAAATCTACTCTTTTCTATGCAAGGACCCCATGCAGGACATAACATTGCATATAGTCATCGTGTTTCCTTAATCTCTCTCCAGTTTTTGACAGTTCCTCAGACTTCCCTTGGTTTTCATGATCTTGACGTCTTTGAGGAGTATTGGTCAGTTGTTTTATAGAATGTCCCTCAATTTGGATTTGTCTGGTATTTTTCTCATGATTAGACTGGGGTTAGAGTATGAGGACCCACATCATATTGGGGGTACATGATATTAATATGACTTAATCCTGGTGATGAAAATCTTGACCACTTTGTCAAGGTGGCATCTACAAGTTTTCTCCACTATTACATTACTATTACACTCTTTTTATTCTCTCCTCTTTGGAAGCCAGTCATTATGTCCAGCTTACACTCCAGCCAGGAAGAAGGATTAAGTTTCCCCTCCCAGGGGATGAGTATCTATAAATATTATTTGGAATTCTCCTGTAAGGATATTTTGCCCCTTCTTTTCCATTTTTTTCCAGTAGAAGATATTTAATATGAGGAAATCTGGCTTTTTCATTTACTTCTAAGAATACTCTTCCCTTGACTTTCCTTTCAGTATGCATTTGTAAACTAAGCCCTCTCTCCTCTAAATTATACACATTCAAAAATTTCCCTCTTCATTCTCATGAGTTACATTTGATGAATGTTTGGGATTTTTTTAATCAAAAGCAGAGGAAAAGACAAATTTTCTGGTACTGAAAGTTATATATGCTGTATAGCGAGTTTTATTTTGCTGAGTGTGAAGTAAATACAATATCCTAATAAATATAAATGAACGAAGGGAATAAGAAAAATATATTTTCTGAAATTTATACCTGACACTTGGCATATATTTCACTTTAAATTTGCCAAAACTGACTATAGTGTCAACAATTTTTTAAAATAGTAACATGAGATAAAAGGATGCTTGAGGTTATAGTTCTACCCACACAATTAATTAATTGATGATATATTATAGAATGTTCTGTTATAATATTTTCGTAGACAATTTGTACCTACCACATGTATGACACTTTTATATGTATAAATCATCTCTCTATTGAATAAGGACCAAGTCTGTAAGTTAAGATAATCAAAAGTAAAATACAAAGAAAACGACTGAGAATTGTAATTTTTAGGAAACTGTTGTAATAGATTAATTTGTGTCTTAATTATCACTGAAAGTCTTTCCTTTGTAACATCATCTATATGCTCACAGCACCTATCTTGTCCCACACACTAATTGTGCCTAAAGAATATTTCTTTCAGAGTTAAGTAAAGAATCTTCTTTTAGAAACATGCATGATGT
The DNA here is from genome assembly GCF_000442215.2 of Lipotes vexillifer. NCBI lineage: Eukaryota > Metazoa > Chordata > Mammalia > Artiodactyla > Lipotidae > Lipotes > Lipotes vexillifer. Next base: position 4,208,260 of record NW_006781519.1, on the reverse strand, counting down.
CTTTGTTGGGAGCTCTAAGAGAAAGCACAAGTGAGAAACTTAGTGAGATAGTAAGCAGAATTTTCCCTTGTTCTTTCTCTTAAAAAGATGCCTGACTTCATATTAGCAAAAGTCAGGCCCTGTATTCCTAGGAAACCCTAGGTAAATACCTTGTCTTTAAATGCTTGATAACCCCTCAGCAACTCATAACTCAAGATTTACCTGTTAGATCAGGAAATAATATGCTATAGTAGGAATATTGGCAAACTACAGCCCACAGAACAAATCCCACCTGCTTTCTGTTTTGTAAATAAAGTTTAATTGGAATACCACCACACTCATTTATTTACTATTATCTATGATCACTTTCTTATCACACATGTAGAGTTGAGAAGCTGTGACAGTGACCCTATGACCCGCAAAGCCTAAAATATTTACTGTCTGGCCTTTTACGGAAAAAGTTTGCTGACCCTTGCTCTGTATAGTTAACTAACATCAAAATGGTGGAGGAGTAAGACATGGGTGTCACCTTCCTGCCCACAAATACATCAGAAATACATCTATCTGTGGAACAACTCCTACAGAACACCTACTGAATGTTGGCAGAAGACCTCAGACCTCCCAAAAGGCAAGAAACTCCCCACGTACCTGGGTAGGGCAAAAGAAAATGAAAAAACAGAGACAAAAGAATAGGGATGGGACCTGCACCTCGGGGAGGGAGCTGTGAAGGAGGAAAAGTTTCCACACACTAGGAAGCCACTTGACTGGCAGAGACGGGGGCTGGGTGGCAGGGTTGAAGCTTCAGAGCCACAGAGGAGAGCATAGCAACAGGGGTGCAGAGGGCAAAGTGGAGAGTTTCCCACATGGAGGACCGGCGCCGGCACTCACCAGCCTGAGAGACTTGTCTGCTCGCATGCGAGGATAGGTGGGGGCTGCGAGCTGAGGCTAGGGCTTCGGAGGTCAGATCTTAGGGAGAGGACTGGGGTTGGCTGCCTGAACACAGCCTGAAGGGGGCTAGTGCACCACAGCTAGCCGGGAAGGAGTATGGGAAAATGTCTGGACCTGCCTAAGTGGCAAGAGACCATTTTTCTGGGGTGCATGAGGAAAAGGGATTCAGAGCACTACCTAAACAAGCTCCAGAGACAGGCGCAAGCCACGGCTCTCAGCGTGGACACCAGAGACGGGCATGAAATGCTAAGGCTGCTGCTGCAGCCACCAAGAAACCTGTGTGCAAGCATAGGTTACTATCCACACCTCCCCTCCTGGGAGCCTGTGCAGCCCACCACTGCCAGAGTCACGTGATCCAGGGACATCTTACCCAGGAGAACACACGGCGTGCTTCAGGTGTTACAACATCATGCTGGCCTCTGCCACCGCAGGCTCACTCCACATTCGGTACCCCTCCCTCCCCCAGGCCTGAGTGAGCCAGAGCCCACGAATCAGCTGCTACTTTAACCCCGTCCTGTCTGAGAGAAGAACAGACTCTCTAAGGCAACCTACATGCAGAGGAAGGGCCAAATCCAAAGCTGAGCCCCAGGAGCTGTGCAAACAAAGAAGAAAAAGGGAAAATTTTCCCAACAGACTCAGGAGCAGCAGATTATATCTCCACAATCAACTTGATGTACCCTGCATCTGTGGAATACCTGGATAGACAACGAATCCCAAAATTGAGGAGGTGGATTTGGGAGCAACTGTAGACTTGGGGTTTGCTTTCTGCATCTAATTTTTTCCTGTCTCTATGTTTATCTTAGTCTAGTATTTAGAGTTTATTATCATTGGTGGATTTGTTTATTGATTTGGTTGCTCTCTTCCTCCTTATTTTTTTGTATATAGATTTTTTTTCTTTTTTCTCTTTTTCTAAATGTGTATGTGTTTGCTTCTTTGTGTGATTTTATCTGTATAGCTTTGCTTTTACCACTTGTCCTAGGGTTTTGTCTGTCTGTTTAATTTTTGTTTATTTTTTATTGTTTTTAGTATAGTTTTTAGTGCTTGTTATCATTTGTGGATTTGTTTTCTGCTTTGTGTGCTCTCTTCTTTCTTTCTTTTTTTATTACTTTAAAATATTTTTTATGTTTAATAATTATTTTTTATTTTAATAACTTTCTTTCTTTCTTTCTTTTTCTTTCTTTCTTTCTTTCTTTCTTCCTTCCTTCCTTTCCTTCTGAGCCATGTGGCTGACAGGTTCTTGGTGATCTGGCTGGGTGTCAGGCCTGTGCCTCTGAGGTGGGAGAGCCAAGTTCAGGACATTGGTCCACCAGAGACCTCCCAGCTCCATGTAATATCAATGAGCAAGAGCTCTCCCAGAGATTTCCATCTCAACACTAAGAATAAGTGGTTAGTATCCAAAATATATAAAGAACACATACAAGTCTATAGCAAAAGGAAAAATAATCTAACTTTAAAATGGAAAAATCCCTGAATAAATATTTTTTGAAAGAAGATATATGAATGGCCAATAGGTACATGAAAAGATGATCAACATTACTAGTCTTTAGGAAAGTGGAAATCATAAACACAATGAGATATCACTTCACACCTGTTAGTATGGCCATCATAAAAGACAAGAGATACCAAATTCTGGCTAGGATTTGAAGGGAACACTTGTGAACTGTTGGTAGGATTCTTAACTGGTACAGCCCCTATGAATAACAGTATAGAGGATCGCCAAAATATTAAAAACAGAACTACCATATGATTCAGCAGTTTCACTTCTGGAAATGTATGTAAATCTAATGGAAACAATAACTGGAAAAGATATCTGCACAACCACTTTCATAGCAAAGACATGGAAATAACCTAAGTTTCCATCAGTGGATAAATGGATAAAGAAGTTAAAGTATATATATGGAGTTAAAAAGAAAAGTTATAAAGAACCTAGGGTCAGGACAGGAATAAAAATGCAGATGTAGAGAATGGACTTGAGGACATGGGGAGAGGGAAGGGTAAACTGAGAAGAAGTGAGAGAGTGGCATTCACATATATACACTACCAGATGTAAAATAGATAGCGAGTGGGAAGCAGCTGCATAGCACAGGGAGATCAGCTCAGTGCCTTGTGACCACCTAGACGGGTGATACAGGGAGGCTGGCAAGGAGACACAAGAGGGAGGGGAGGACGAGGGGAAGATGACAGAAGAGTAAGATGCAGAGATCACCTTCCTCCCCACAGACACACCAGAAAAACATCTACACGTGGAACAATTCCTACAGAACACCTACTGAACGCTGGCAGAAGACCTCAGACCTCCCAAAAGGCAAGAAACTCCCCACATACCTGGGTGGGGCAAAAGAAAAAAAGAAAAAACAGAGACAAAAGAATAGGGACGGGACTTGCACCAGTGGGAGGGAGCTGTGAAGGAGGAAAGGCTTCCACACACTAGGAAGCCCCTTCGTGAGCGGAGAGTGTGGGTGGCTGAGGGGGGAGCTTTGGAGCCGCAGAGGAGAGCACAGCAACAGGGGTGCGGGGGGCAAAGCAGAGAGCCTCCCCCACAGAGGATCAGTGCCACCCAGCACTCACCAGCCCGAGAGGCTTGTCTGTTCACCCACCGTGTCCGGCGGGGCTGGAAGCTGAGGCTCGGGCTTTGGTCAGAGCACAGGGAGAGGACTGGGCTTTGGGGCGTGAACACAGCCTTTAGGGGTTAGTTCACCGCAATTAGCAGGGAGCGAGTCTGGGCAAAGGTCTAGAGCTGCCGAAGAGGCAAGAGACTTTTTCTTCCCTCTTTGTTTCCTGCTGTGGGAGGAGAGGAGATTAAGAGCGCTGCTGAAAGGAACTCCAGAGATGGGCGGCGTGAGCCACAGCTAAAAGCGTGGACCACAGACACAGGCAGGAAATGCTAACACTGCTGCTGCTGCCACCAGGAAGCCTCTGTGCGAGCACAGTTCACTATCCACACCTCCCTTCTGGGGAGCCTCTGCAGCTCGCCACTGCCAGGTTCCCGGCATCCAGGGACAACATCCCTGAGAGAACGCACGGTGAGCCTCAGGCTGGTGTAATGTTATGCTGGCCTCTGCCGCTGCAGGCTCAACCCGCAGTCCATGCCCCTCGCTCCCCCAGGCCTTCATGAGCCAGACACACCAAATCAGCGGCTCCATTAACACCGTCCCGTCTGAGCGAAAAACAGATGTCCTCCATCATCTTACACGCAGAGGCAGAGCCAAATCCAAAGCTGAGCCCCTGGGAGCTGTGAGAACAAAGAAAAGAAAGGTAAATCTCTCCCAGCAGCCTCAGAACCAGTGGATTGAAGCTCCACAATCAACTTGATGTACACTGCAGCTGTGGAATACATGAATAGACAACGAATCATCCCAAATTGAGGAGGTGGATTTTGAGAGCAAGATTTATGATTTTTTCATCTTTTTGTGAGTGTGTATGTTTCTGCTTCTGTGTGAGATTTTGTCTCTATAGCTTTGCTTGCACCATTTGTCCTAGGGTTCTATCTGTCCATTTAAAAAAAAATTTTTTTTCTTAATAATTATTATTTTAATTTAATAACTTTATTATATTTTACTTTATTTTATTTTACTTTGTCTTCTTTCTTTTTTCCTTCCTTCCCTCATTCCTTCCTTCCTTCCTCCCTCCATCCCTCCCTCCATCCCTCCCTGCTTTCTTTCTTTCTTTCCTTCTTTCCTTCTTTTCTTCTTTCTTCCTTCCTTCCTTCCTTCCTTCCTTCCTTCCTTCCTTCCTCCCTTCCTTCCTTCCTTCCTTTCTTTCTTTCTTTCTTTCTTTCTATCTATCTTTCTTTCTTTCTTTCTTTCTTTCTTTCTTTCTTTCTTTTTTTCTTTCTTTCTTTCTTTCTTTTTTCCTACTTCTACTAATGCTTTCTCTCTAATTTTTCTCCCTTTTATTCTGAGCCATGTGGATAAAATGCTCTTGGTGCTGCAGCCAGGAGTCAGTATTGTGCCTCTGAGGTGGAATAGACAACTTCAGAACACTGGCGCACAAGAGACCTCCCAGCTCCACATAATACCAAATGGTGAAAATCTCACAGAGATCTCCATCTCAATGCCAGCACCCAGCTTCAATCAATGACCAGCAAGCTACAGTGCTGGACACCCTATGCCAAACAACTAGCAAAACAGAAACACAACACCATCCATTAGCAGAGAGGCTGCCTAAAATCATAATAAGTCCACAGACACCCCAAAACACCACGAAATATGGAGCAGCCCACCAGAAAGACAGGATCCAGCCTCATCAACCAGAAAACAGGCACTAGTACCCTCCACTAGGAAGCCTACACAAACCACTGAACCAAGTTGAAACACTGGGGACAGACACCAAAAACAATGGGAATGATGATCCTGCAGCCTGCAAAATGGAGACCCCAAACACAGTAACATAAGCAAAATGAGAAGACAGAAAAACACACTGCAAATTAAGTAGGAAGATAAAAACCCACCAGACCAAACAAATTAAGAGGAAATAGACAGTCTACCTGAAAAAGAGCTCAGAATAATGATAGTAATCATGATCCAAAATCTTGGAAATAGAATAGAAAATATGGAAGGAACATTTAACAAGGACCTAGAAGAACTAAAGATGAAACAAGCAATGATGAACAGCAAAATAAATGAAATTAAAAATACTCTAGATTGGATCAATAGCAGAATAACTGAGGCAGAAGAAAGGATAAGTGACCTGGAAGATAAAATAGTGGAATTAACTACTGCAGAGCAGAATAAAGAAAAAAGAATGAAAAGAACTGAGGACAGTCTCAGAGAACTCTGGGACAACATTAAATGCACCAATATTCGAATTATAGGGGCCCCAGAAGAAGAAGAGAAAATGAAAGGGACTGAGAAAATATTTGAAGAGATTATAGTTGAAAACTTCCCTAATATGGGAAAGGAAAGAGTTAATCAAGTTCAGGAAGCACAGAGAGTCCCATACAGAATAAATCCAAGGAGAAATATGCCAAGCCACATATTAATCAAACTGTCAAAAATTAAATACAAAGAAAGCATATTAAAAACAGCAAGGGAAAAACAACAAATAACACACAAAGGAATCCCGATAAGGTTAACAGCTGATCTTTCAGCAGAGTCTTTGCAAGCCAGAAGGCACTGGCAGGATATATTTAAAGTGATGAAGGAGAAAAATCTGCAACCAAGATTACTATACACAGCAAGGATCTCACTCAGATTTGATGGAGAAATTAAAATCTTTACCGACAAGCAAAAGCTGAGAGAGTTCAGCACCACCAAACCAGTTGTACAACAACTGCTAAAGGAACTTCTCTAGGTAAGAAACACAAGAAAAGGAAAAGACCTACCATAACGAACCCAAAAAAATTTAGAAAATGGTAATAGGAAGATGCATATTGATAATTACCTTAAGTGTAAATGGACAAAATGCTCCCACCGAAAGACACAGATTGGCTGAATGGATACAAAAACAAGACCTATGTATATGCTGTCTACAAGAGACCACTTCAGACCTAGAGACACATACAAACTGAAAGTAAGGGGATGGAAAAAGATATTCCATACAAATGGAAACCAAGAGAAAGCTGGAGTAGCAATTCTCATATGACACAAAATAGACTTTAAAATAAAGACTATTAGAAGAGACAAAGAAGGACACTACATAATGATCAATAAATCGATCCAAGAAGAAGATATAATAATTGTAAGTAATTATGCACCCAACACAGGAACACCTAAGTATACCAGGGAAATACTAGCAGCCATAAAAAGGGAAATTGACAGTAACACATTAATAGCAGGGGACTTTAAGACCCCACTTTCACCAATGGACAGATCATCCAAAATGAAAATAAATAAGGAAACACAAGCTTTAAGTGATATATTAAACAAGATGGACTTAATTGATATTTATAGGACATTCCATCCAAAAACAACAGAATACATATTTTTCTTAAGTGCTCATGGAACATTCTCCAGGATACATCATATCTTGGGTCACAAATCAAGCTTTGGTAAATTTAAGCAAATTGAAATTGTATCAAGTACCTTTTCCGACCACAATGCTATGAGCCTAGATATCCATTACAGGAAAAGGTCTGTAAAAAATACAAACACATGGAGGCTAAACAATGAACTACTTAATAACGAAGTGATCACTGAAGAAATCAAACAGGAAATCAAAAAAATACCTAGACACAAATGACGAGGAGACACGACGACCCAAAACCTATGGGATGCTGCAAAAGCAGTTCTAAGAGTGAAGTTTATAGCAATACAAGCCCACCTTAAGAAACAGGAAACATCTCGAATAAACAACCTAACCTTGGACTTAAAACAATTAGAGAAAGATGGACAAAAACCCCTAAAGTTAGCAGAAGGAAAGAAATCATAAAAATCAGACCAGAAATAAATGAAAAAGAAATGAAAGAAGTGATAGAAAAGATCAATAAAACTAAAAGCTGGTTCTTTGAGAAGATAAACAAAATTGATAAACCGTTAGCCAGACTCATCAAGAAAAAAAGGGAGAAGACTGAAATCAGTAGAATTAGAAATGAAAAAGAAGTAACAACTGACACTGCAGAAATAAAAAAGATCATGAGAGATTACTACAAGCAACTCTATGCCAAAAAATGGACAACCTGGAAGAAATGCACAAATACTTAGAAATGCAAAACCAGCCCAGACTGAATTAGGAAGGAATAGAAAATATGAACAGACAAATCACAAGCACTAAAACTGAAAGTGTGATTAAAATCTTCCAACAAAAAAAAAGCCCAGGACCACATGGCTTCACAGGCAAATTCTATCAAACATTTAGAGAAGAGCTAACACCTATCCTTCTCAAACTCTTCCAAAATATAGCAGAGGGAGGAACACTCCCAAATTCATTCTATGAGGCCACCATTACCTTGATACCAAAACCAGACAAGGATGTCAAAAAGAAAGAAAACTACAGGCCAATATCACTGATGAACATAGATGCAAAATTCCTCAACAAAATACTAGCAAACAGAATCCAACAGCACATTAAAAGGATCATACATCATGATCAAGTGGGGTTTATTCCAGGAACGCAAGGATTCTTCAATATACTCAAATCAATATGATAATCCATACTAAAAAATTGAAGAAGAAAAACATATGATCATCTCAATAGATGCAGAGAAAGCTTTTGACAAAATTCAATACCCATTTATGATAAAAACCCTGCAGAAAGTAGGCACAGAGGGAACTTTGCTCAACATAATAAAGGCCATATATAACAAATCCACAGCCAACATCATCCTCAAAGGTGAAAAACTGAAAGCATTTCCACTAAGATCAGGAACAAGACAAGGTTACCCACTCTCACCACTCTTATTCAACATAGTTTTGGAAGTTTTAGCCACTGGATTCAGAGAAGAAAAGGAAATAAATGGAATCCAAATCAGAAAAGAAGAAGTAAAGCTGTCACTGTTTGCAGATGACATGTTATTATACATAGAGAATCCTAAACATGCTACCAGAAAACTACAATAGCTACTCTATGAACTTTTTAAGGTTGCAGGATACAAAATTAATGCACAGAAATCTCTGGCATTCCTATATACTAATGATGAAAAATCTGAAAGTGAAATCAAGAAAACACTCCCATTTACCACTGCAACAAAAAGAATAAAGTATCTAGGAATAAACCTACCTAAGGAGACAAAAGACCTGTATGCAGAAAATTATAAGACACTGATGAAAAAAATTAAACATGATACAGATTGATGGAGAGATATACCATGTTCTTGTATTGGAAGAATCAACATTGGGAAAGTGACTCTACTTCCCAAAGCAATCTACAGATTCAATGCAATCCCTGTCAAACTACCAGTGGCATTTTTCACAGAACTAGAACAAAATATTTCACAATTTGTATGGAAACACAAAATACTCTGAATAGCCAAAGCAATCTTGAGGACGAAAAATGGAGCTGGAGGAATCAGGCTCCCTGACTTCAGACTATACTACAAATCTACAGTAATCAAGACAGTATGGTATTGGCACAAAAACAGAAAGATAGAACAATGGAACAGGATAGAAAGCCCTGAGATAAACCCATGTACATATGGTCATCTTAACTTTAATAAAGGAGGCAAGAATGTACAGTGGATAGCCTCTTCAATAAGTGGTGCTGGGAAAACAGGACAGCTACATGTAAAAGTATGAGATTAGATCACTCCCTAACACCATACACAGAAATAAGCTCAAAATGGATTAAAGACCTAAATGTAAGGCCAGAAACTCACAAACTCTTAGAGGAAAGCATAGGCAGAACACTCTATGACATAAATCACAGCAAGATCCTTTTTGACCCTCCTCCTAGAGAAATGGAAATAAAAACAAAAATAAACAAATGGGACCTAATGAAACTTCAAAGCTTTGGCGCAGCAAATGAAACAATAAATCAGACCAAAAGACAACCCTTAGAATGTGAGAAAATATTTGAAAATGAAGCAACTGACAAAGTTTTAATTTTCAAAATTTACAAGCAGCTCATGCAGCTCAATAACAAAAGACAAACAACCCGATCCAAAAATGGGCAGAAGACCTAAATAGACATTTCTCCAAAGAAGATATACAGACTGCCAACAAACACATGAAAGAATGCTCAACATCATTAATCATTAGAGAAATGCAAATCAAAACTACAATGAGATATCATCTCACACCAGTCAGAATGGCCATCATCAAAAAATCTAGAAAGAGTAAATGCTGGAGAGGATGTGGAGAAAAGGGAACACTCTTGCACTGCTGGTGGGAATGTGAATTGATACAGCACTATGGAGAACAGTATGGAGGTTCCTTAATATACTACAAGTAGTACTACCATATGACCGAGCAATCCCACTGCTGGGCATATACCCTGAGAAAACCATAATTCAAGAAGAATCATGTACCAAATGTTCATTGCAGCTCTATTTACAATAGCCCAGAGATGGAAACAACCTAAGTGTCCATCATTGGATGAATGGATAAAGAAGATGTAATACATATATACAATGGAATATTACTCAGCCATAAAAAGAAATGAAATTGAGCTATTTGTAATGAGGTGGATAGATCTAGAGTCTGTCATACAGAGTGAAGTAAGTCAGACAGAGAAAGACAAATACCATAGGCTAACACATATATATATGGAATTTAAGAGAAAAAAATGTCATGAAGAACCTAGGGGTAAGACCGGAATAAAGAGAAGAACCTAGGGGTAAGCCCGTCCTAGAGAATGGGCTTGAGGATATGGGGACGGGGAAATGTGAGCTGTGACAAAGCGAGAGAGAGGCATGGACATATATACACTACCAAATATAAGGTAGATAGCTGGTGGAAAGCAGCCGCATAGCACAGGGAGATCAGCTTGGTGCTTTGTGACCACCTGGAGGAGTGGGATAGGAAGGGGTGGAGTGAGAGAGATGCAAGAGGGAAGAGATATGGGAACATATGTATATGTATAACTGATTCACTTTGTTATACAGCAGAAACTAACACACAATCATAAAGCAATTATACTCCAATAAAGGTATTGTAAAAAGAAATTGTGATACACACACACACACACACACACATACATACATAAATATACACACAAAGACACACACACACATTAGCAGATGGATATGGAAGGCATTATACTAAGTAAAATAAATCACATAGAAAAAGGCAAATGCTGTAAGATCAGATTTATACACTCATAGAAATAGAGATCATATTTGTGAATTCAGAGGCAAGTGGTGGAATGTGGGTAATTGAGAGGAAGGTGCTCAGAAGGTACTATTTTTCAGTCATATAATAAATAAGTACTGCCTCCAGGGTCTCCGGCACCAGCAACAGCACTTGGCTGAGGACCGTTTCCCCACCACTCAGAAAGACGTCTGTCCCAGCTGCAAAGTGTCACCATCCGACTTTGAAACTGGCATTTCAACTCTTTTTACTGGACAAAAGAGAACAGCAACAGAAAGGACATCTGAGTGACAAGTAGGTGTGTGACTACATCTTTGTGAGCATCCCAAGAGTGACCTTCAGTCTAAGCCATATCACTCGACACTTGCCATGTGACTGAGAGAGTCTTGGTACTCAAGCTGAGTGCCAGGCCTGAGCCTCTGAAGTAGCAGAGCCAAGACCAGGACATTGGACCACAAGAGACTTCCTGGCCCCACGTAATATCAATCAGCAAGAATTATCCCACAGATCTCCATCTCAACACTAAGACCCAACTCCGCTCAATGACCAGCAAGTTCCTGTGCTGGAGACCCCATGCCAAACAACTAGTAAGATAGAAGCACAACCACACAAATTAGCAGAGAGGCTGCCTAAAATCATACTAAGTTCACAGACACCCCAACACACACCATCAGAAGTGGTCCTGCCCACCAGAAAGACAAGATCCAACCTCATCCACCAGAATACTGGAACCAATCCCCTCCACCAGGAAGCCTACACAACACACTGAAACAACCTTACCCACTGGGGGAAGACACCAAGAACAATAGGAACTATGAACCTGCACCCTGCAAAAAAGGAGACCAAAATGCAGTAAGTTGGCAGAATGAGAAGACAGAGAAATACACAGCACAAGAAGGAGCAAGGTAAAAACTCACCAGACCTAAAAAATGAAGAGCAAATAGGCACTCTACCTGAAAAAGAATTCAGAGTAATGATATTAAAGATGACCCAAAATCTTGGAAAAAGAATGGAGAAAATAGAAGAAACGTTTAACAAAGACCTACAAGAACTAAAGAGCAAACAAACAATGGTGAACAACACAATAAATGAGATTAAAAATTCTCTAAAAGTAATCAATAGCAGAATAACTGAGGCAGAAGAATGGATAAGTGACCTGGAAGATAAAGTAGTGAAAATAACTACTGCAGAGTGGAATAAACAACAATGAATGAAAAGAATTGAGGACAGTCTCAGAGACCTCAGGAACAACATTAAATGCACAAATGTTCAAAGTATAGGTGTCCAAGAAGAAGAAGAGAAAACGAAAGGGAGTGAGAAAATATTTGAAGAGATTATAGTTGAAATTTTCCCTAATATGGGAAAGGAAATAGTTAATCAAGTCTAGGAAGTGCAGAGAGTCCCATACAGGATAAATCCAAGGAGAAAAACACCAAGACACATATAAATCAAACAGTCAAAAATTAAATACAAAGAAAAAAATTTAAAAGCAGCAAGGGAAAAACAGCAAATAATATACAAGGGAACCCCCATAAGGTTAAGAGCTGATCTTTCAGCAGAAACTCTGCAAGCCAGAAGGGAGAGGCAGGACATATTTAAACTGATGAAAAGGAAAAACCTACAACCAAGATTGCTCTAACCAGAAGGGATCTCATTCAGATTTGATGGAGAAATTAAAACCTTTACAGAGAAGCAAAAGCTAAGAGACTTCAGCACCACCAAACCAGCTGTACAACAAATGCTAAAGGAACTTATATAGGCAGGAAACACAACTGAAGGAAAAGACCTACAATAACAAATCCAAAAGCATTAAGAAAATGTTAATAGGAACATACATATCGATAACTACCATAAATGTAAACAGATTAATGCTCCAACAAAAAGACACAGACTGGCTGAATGGATACAAAACAAGACCCATATATGTGCTGTCTACAAGAGACACATTTTAGACCTAGGGACACATAAAGACTGACAGTGAGGGGAGGGAAAAAGAAATTTCATGCAAAAGGAAATCAAAAGAAATCTGAAGTAGAAATTCTCATATCAGACAAAATAGACTTTAAAATAAAGACTATTACAAAAGGCAAAGTAGGACACTACAAAATGATCAAGGGAACAATCCAAGAAGAAGATATAACAATCGTAAATATTTATGCACCCAATATAGGGGCACCTCAACACATAAGGCAAATGCTAACAGCCATAAATTAGAAATTGACACTAACACAATAATAGTATGGGATGTTAACACATCCATGAACGAAAAGATCATCCAAAATGAAAATAAATGAGGAAATACAAGCTTTTAATGATGAACTAAGCAAGATGGACTTAATTGATATTTATAGTACATTCCATCCAATACAACAGAATTCACTTTCTTCTAAAGTATTCATGGAATATTCTCCAAGATAGATCATATCTTGGGTCACAAATCAACCTTTGGTACATTTAAGAAAATTGAAATCATATCAAGTATCTTTTCTGACCACAATGCTATGAGACTAGATATAAATTAAAGAAAATATTCTGTAAAAAATACATACATATGGAGGTTAAACAATACACTACTTAATAAACAAGAGATCATTGAAGAAATCCAATAGGAAATCAAAAATACCTAGAAACAAATGACAATGAAAACATGATGACCCAAAACCTATGGGATGCAGCAAAAGCAGTTCTAAAAGGGAAGTTTATAGCAACATGAAATGACCTCAAGAAACAAGAAACAGGGCTTCCCTGGTGGTGCAGTGGTTGAGAGTCTGCCTGCTAATGCAGGGGACATGGGTTCTAGCCCTGGTCTGGGAGGATCCCACATGCCATGGAGCAACTAGGCCCATGAGCCACAACTAGTGAGCCTGTGTGTCTGGAGCCTGTGCTCCACAACAAGAGAGGCCGTGATAGTGAGAGGCCTGCACACCACAATGAAGAGTGGCCCCTGCTTGCCACAACAAGAGAAAGCCCTCACACAGAAACAAAGGCCCAACACAACAAAAATAAAAATTATAAAAAAAGGAAACAAGAAAAATTTCAAATAAACAACTTAACTTCACACCTAAAGCAATTAGAGAAAGAGGAACAAAAATAACCCTAAAGTTAGCAGAAGGAAAGAAATCATAAAGATCAGATCAGAAATAAATGAAAAAGGAATGAAGGAAATGATAGCAAAGATCAATAAAAGTAAAAGCTGGTTCTTTGAGAAGATAAACAAAATTGATAAACCATTAACCAGACACATCAAGAAAAAAAGGGAGAAGACTCAAATCAATAGAATTAGAAATAAAAAAAAGAAAGAATGACTGACATTGCAGAAATACAAAGGATCATGAGAGATTACTACAAGCAACTATATGCCAATAAAATGCACAACCTGGAAGAAATGGACAGATTCTTACAAAAGCACAACCTTCCGAGACTGAACCAGGAAGAAATAGAAAATATAAACAGACCAATCACAAGCACTGAAATTGAGGCTTTGTTTAAAAATCTTCCAACAAACAAAAGCCCAGGACCAGATGGCTTCACAGGTGAATTCTATCAAACATTTAGAGAAGAGCTAACACCTATCCTTCTCAAACTCTTCCAAAATATAGCAGAGGGAGGAACATTACCAAAACCAGATAAACATCCTGATATGAAAACCAGACAAAGATTTCACAAAGAAAGAAAACTACAGGCCAATATTACTGTTGAATATAGATGCAAAAATCCTCTACAAAATACTAGCAAAAAGAATCCAACAGCACATTGAAAGCATCATACACCAAGATCAATGGGGGTTTATCCCAGGAATGCAAGCATTCTTCAATATGTGTAAATCAATCAATGAGATCAAGCATATTAACCAACTGAAGAAAAAAAAACATGATCATGTCAGTAGATGCAGAGAAAGCTTTTGCCAAAATTCAACACCCATTTATGATAAAAACCCTCCAGAAAGTAGGCATAGAGGAAACTTACCTCAACATAATAAAGGTCATATATGACAAACCCACAGCCAACATCATCCTCAATGGTGAAAAACTGAAAGCATTTCCACTAATATCAGGAAAAATACAGCATTGTTCACTCTCACCATTATTATTCAACATAGTTTTGGAAGACTAAGCCGCAGCCATAAAAGAAGAAAAAGAAATAAAAGTTATCCAAATAAGAAAAGAAGAAGTAAATCTCTCACTGTTTGCAGATGTCATGCTACTATACATGGAGAATCTGAAGCATGCTACCAGAAAGCTACTAGAGCTAATCAACGAATTTGGTAAGGTATCAGGATACAAAATTAATGCACAGAAATCTCTTGCATTCCTATACACTAACGATGAAAAATCTGAAAGAGAACTTAAGGAAACACTCCCATTTACCATTCCAACCAAAAGCATAAATTACCTAGGAATAAACCTACTTAAGGAGACCAACCACCTGCTTGCAGAAATATATGAGACAATAATGAAAGAAATTAAAGATGATACAAACAGATGGAGAAGTACACCATGTTCTTGGATTGGAAAAATCAACACTGTGAAAATGACTCTACTACCCAAAGCAATCTACTGATTCAGTGCAATCCCAATCAAAATACCAATAGCATTTTTCACTGAACTAGAACAAAAAAATTCACAATTTGTATGGAAACAGAAAAGACACTGAATAGCCAAAGCAATGTTGAGAAAGTAAAACGGAGCTGGAGGCATCAGGCTCCGGGACTTCAGACTGTACTACAAAGCCACAGTAATCAAGACAGTATGGTACTGGAACAAAAACAGAACTATAGATCAATGGAACAGGATAGAAAGCCCAAACATAAACCCACACAAATATGGTAACCTTATTTTTGATAAAGGAGGCAAGAACATATAGTGGATAAAAGACAGCCTCTTCAATAAGTGATGCTGGGAGAACTCGACAGCTACATGTAAAAGAATGAAATTAGAACACTCCTTAACACCATACACAAAAATAAACTCAAATGGTTTAAAGAACTAAAGGTAAAGCCAAACACTATCAAACTCTTCGAGGAAAACATAGGGAGAACACTCTATGACATAAATCACAGCAAGATCCTTTTTGACCCACCTCCTAGAGAAATGGAAATAAAAACAAAAATAAACAAATGTGACCTAATGAAACTTCAAAGCTGTTGCACAGCAAATGAAACCATAAGCAAGATGAAAAAACATCCCTCAGAATAGGAGAAAATATTTGCAAATGAAGCAACTGACAAAGGATTAACCTCCAAAATTTACAAGCAGCCCATGCAACTTAATGTCAATAAACAAACAACCCAAACCAAAAATGGGCAGAAGACCTAAATAGACAATTCTCCAAAGAAGATACAGAGATTGCCAACAAACATGTGAAAAAATGCTCAACATCACTAATCATTAGAGAAATGTAAATCAAAACTACAATGAGGTATCACCTCACACCAGTCAGAATGGCCATCATCAAAAAATTTACAAACAATAAATGCTGGAGAGGGTGCAGAGAAATGGGAACACTCTTGCACTGTTGGTGGGAATATAAATTGGTACAGCCACTATGGGGAACAGTATGGAGGTTCTGTACAAAACTAAAAATAGAACTACCATACGACCCACCAATTCCACTACTGGGCATATACCCTGAGAAAATCATAATTCAACAAGTGTCATGTACCACAATATTCATTGCAGCTCTATTTACAATATCCAGGACATGGAAACAACCTAAGTGTCCATTGACACATGAATGGGTAAAGAAGATGTGACACATATATACAATGGAATATTACTCAGCCATAAAAGGAAACGAAATTGAGTTACTTGTAGTGAGGTTCGTGGACCTAGAGTCTGTCATACAGAGTGAAGTAAGTCAGAAAGAGAAAAACAAATACCATATGCTAACACATATTTATGGAACCAAAAAAAAAAAAAAAAGGTTCTGAAGAACATAGGTGCAGGACAGGAATAAAGACGCAGACATAGAGAATGGACTTGAGGACACGGGGAGGGGGAAGGGTAAGCTGGGAGAAAGTGAGAGAGTGGCATGGACATATATACACTACCAAATGTAAAATAGATAGCTAGTGGGAAGCATCCGCATAGCACAGGGAGATCACCTCGGTGCTTTGTGACCACCTAGAGGTGTGGGATAGGGAGGTTGGCAGGGTGACACAAGAGGGAGGAAATATGCAGATGTATAGTTGATTCATTTTGTTGTAAAGTAGAAACTAACACACCACTGTAAAGCAGTTATACCACAATTAAGACGTTAAAAAACAGTTTTTTTCCAGTTAAGCAAAATGAATAAGCTCTTGAGATCTCCTGTACAACACTGTACCTATAGTCAACAATACTTATTGTACTCTTAAAATTTTACCAGCAGGCTAGATCTCATATTAAGTGGTTTTCTACAATAAAAATTTTTAAATGTTTAACTGGCATAAAAATTAAGTTAAATTAACTTCAAAATTAGAAACAGTTCAATAGTGAATATCCAATTGTGCTGATCAAAGTCTAAGATGGCTTCAAAATATCCACATGGCTTCAGTGTTGGTACATGATTGTTAAAACATGTCATTGAAATTTAGATGGAATGTAACTCTACAATGAGTTAAATATTAAGAATGGTATTCACTGTTTTACTATGTGTGTAGTCCAGTGAAAATAGAAAATAAAAAATGCTGCATCGCTATATTTTTTCTACTACAATGATGTGCAATTCAAGTGAGATATGTATGTCTAAACTAATTGAAAACTGCATCTGTCTGCTACAAAATCATTCATCCTGAAATTTAAGCTATAAAATATTATGACCTCAAGGATTTCCTGATAAAATATTTTTAAGTATTGAAATTGGCAATCTATGATTAAAGAAAAACATCCAGAAATGATGTCCATGAGTTTACATTTGATGACTACTTTTTAATGGAAAATAAGACCATCCCAGGAGGGAAAGCTTCAAATTCTGATTACAAATAGAACATTAATGTTGTTAATTTTGTTGAGCTCTGGAGATTTTTCCAAACCTCAGTTTAAAGACTCTGTAGGCTTAAAGACTTAAAAGTTAATTCAACATTCTCACTAGGTAGATTTTCAACCTTTCATGATTCAAATTAATGCATAAAGGTGATGAGAGGCAACAGGCTATTTTCTGAACTATTGTTTTGCTTTAACTCTTAATGTCTTCTACTTTGATTCACCGACTTTGGGTGGAAATGGTTTCATATTTGTAGAGCTTTCTCCCTCTTTAGGCCTTGGAGGAACTGAATGTCTGTGCTTTTTCTGCTGAAGAATTGTTCTTAATGAAATACTCAGGAATGAAGTACTAATTTATAACCTGAAAAAATTTTAAATCCTCACCCAAGCCCATATATTTCCACACTTTCATATTGGAAGTTCAGCACTTCTACTACCAAAATTCTACATTTAAAGATGCATCACATTACTGAATTTTCAAAACCAAAATCTATTATAACTTCCATGTAAGAGGTTAACACCATGGGCTAAATTAGACTGAAAATATTTTTAATTTTCAGGGAAGCATCAGCCACTACTTTCAAAGGTAATTTTGATGTCTTAATATCAGAAAGATATAATTATGACATTATGCAATGCATGTGTGTTAATTTAACTAAACTAAATAATCTATTACCTCCACGTTTTGTGGCTCTATAATTGTATCTTGCCTTCTTGACTTTAATAGAATAAGTGATATATCAAAGAAAATAGCATTATTTGAGAAGATCCTTTGGAGATTTATGAACAGTATATCATTGTTAACTGAATTACTTCTCCTTCTGTGATATTTGGACCATGTTCTTTCAAAAGGTTAAAAATGTATTTGACTTTATTTAGAAAAGAACTATACCATTGAAAATACTTGAATATTTGTCCTAGAGTTTACTTAGGGTAAAGTCTCCTGTAATTTGGATAAGATTTTTTTTTAGATAAGGAAAATAAGTTCGAAGGCACAGAAATCAAAATAAGCAGTGTTTGGAACTGAAGGTGATTTTGATTCTTAGGGTTGTAGATTAAGAGAAAATTAAGCTCGTCCAGAGCTTGCTTGCTTTAGAGTTTCAGTGAAAACATCAAGCAAACCATCTTTCCAACTCTTTAGTAAGTATACCTAATTAAACTTGTTGTCTTTCAGAGCTCTCATTTTCACTGTTTACAAAATGAAAGAAAGCAGATCCTTGATGAGGAAATTGGGCAAAGAACCACTCACAAATAGGTCATGTCCTGATAGAGAACAGGTCCTGGTGAAACAGAACAAGAACTACCCTTGTACTTTTGCTTGAAGATTATCATATTTATAATAATTATTCTTAAAAGTATCAACAGTTATACTGTGATATATGCAATAAATTCAAGAAAATATCTTTATAATTAAAATTCTGCAAATTGAAGTTAATTTTACTGTTGTTAACTGACAAAAGGAGAAATATATTTATACATCAGGATGGAGATAACTTTTATATATAACATTAATCATTTAACATAATGCTGATGTGGGCTTACTGTATTAAAGCTTTTATGTGCAAGATCTAACCTACCAGTTCTACAATAACCATATGAAGTAGATACTGTAATGTTCTCCATTTAGAGAGAAAGAAACAGATACAGGTGGAAAAGTAACCTGCCTAAGTTACACAACTAAATAAGTACAGGGGGCAGGAATTTCAGAGTGGAGTACTGAATTTGTCCTTCCATAAAAGGAACAAAATATTGTTCCAAAATTAAATTTTTCAGAACTCTGGAAGATACCTAAAGGCTTGAAAAAATCTGAGAAATATTTATTCAAGAAAAACGGCTGAACTTTAATAGGAAAAGTAAGCTTTGAGGCATTGTAACTTGAGCAACATCTTTCTCCCAAAGCCAGCAGACTTGCATCCACCAAAGGGGGCAGACAAGGTTTGGAGCTCCTCAGAAGAGTCCCATCCCCAGGGCACTGTCACTCTTAAACCTGTTTTGCATCTCCCTAGAAGAGATTCATGCCCAGGGTGTTTTTGTTATTTGACCTGAATAGGAGATTGTCTCCAGAAATTTGTCAAAAACAATTAATGGCCTGAGGTATATAGGAGCCTTGTCAAAAAGTCTTTTAGATTTCCTTTTACGACAATCTGAGGAAGAAGCTGTCCATAGGGTCTGCTATAGACTGAATGCTTATGCCCCCTCAAAACTCAAATGTTAAATCCTAACACTCAATGTGATATTTTTTGGAGGTGGGACTTTTGGGACTTAATTAGCAGCCTGACTGAACTAAAAAAAATGGTACTGAGGAGTGGGGTACTTCTGTAACAAATACTTTAAAATGTGGAAGCAGCTTTGGAACTGGATAATGAGTAGAGGCTAGAAGACTTTTGAGGTGCATGCTAGAAAAAAACCTACATTGCCGTGAACAGACCTTTAAGGGTGATTCTTATGAGGACTCATAAAGAAAAGAGGAAATCTGCAGCAAAAGACTCAACCTTCTTAGAGAATGCCTAAAGTAATCTTGAACTAAATGTTGGTAGAAATATGAGCAGTAAAGGCCCTTCTGATGAGGTCTCAGGTGGAAACTGGAGAAAGGTGATCCTTGTTATAAAGTGGCAAAGAACCTGGCTGAATTATATTCATTTTTTCATATATTGTAGAAGGTAGAACTTGTGAGCAATGAAGCTACCTATTTAGCTGAAGCAATTTCTAAGCAAAGTGTTGAAGGAGCAGTTTGGGTCCTCCAGACTGCTTATAGTAAAAAAAGTGAGAAGCAGAAATGGCTTAAACATGGAATTGTTAATTGAAGAAGAAGCAGAACTTAAAGATCTGGGAAATTATCAGCTTATTCATATTGTAAAGAAGGAGAAAGCATGTTTGGGAGAGAACACTAAAGGTGTGGCCAAAGGACCATTTGATAAGATCAGTCAGCCATCTCAACAGAAACCAGGAGCCATTGTTGAAAACAATGGAAGAATGCAAAAGAGGAGCCACCTCTGCAAGCCCTGCCCAGCATTGCCTGATGTGGTGAGCTCCACTTCCCATACTCTGGTGGCATGTTCCTTGGCTGCCCCCAGTGCTGCTCTGGCAGTCTATGGAGTGGTGCAGTCCATGGCAGTTGCCCCTCCAAAAAACAAAGCAGCAAACTCTGGTAGCATCCTTGTGGTGCTATCTCTGTTGGCATGCACAGTGTAGGGGGCTTTTGGGGTGTGGCTTCCTCCACCTAGATTTGAAAAGATACCAGGCAGAATCATAAGCATAGAAGCCCACCTCAGGAAAGTTGTGGGCAGGGCCATAAGTGTAAGGTTGCACAAAACCTTGGGGGGCCAACCCCTGCCTGGCAAGACTGTGGGGGCAGGACCACTACCCCAGTGGGTCTGGAAGTCAGGATACCTGTCCCAGTGTATCGAGAAGGTGGGAACTCTACAGCAGTGGGATGGGAGGGCAGAGGACTGAACCAAAGAAATATTCTCAAGTTTAAGGTATAATGAAATTTGCCCCATTTGCTTTTAGACTTACGTGGGACCTGTTAAACTTTTCTTCTTTCCTATTTCTCCCTTTTAGAATAGGAATGTATAACCTATGCCTGTCCCTCCATTGTGTTTAGGAAGCACATAACATATTGATTTCACAGGATCACAATTTGCCTCAGAATAAACAATACCTTGATTTTTCACCCATATCTAATTTAAATATTTAGAAGAGATTTTAGATTTTAGACTTTCGAGTTAATGATGGAACAAGTTAAGACTTTTGAGGCTACTGAAATGGAATAAATGTATTTTGCATATGAGAAAGAAATAAATTTTGGGGTACCAGATGAGGAATGTTATAGACTGAATATTTGTATCCCCCCAAAATTCATGTGTTAATGTCCCATATAATTTTATTTTGAAGTGGGGACTTTAGAAAGTGATTAGGTCATGAGGGTGGAGTCCTCATGAATGGGATTAGTGTCCTTATGAAAGAGATCCAGAAAGCTCCCTCATCCCCTTACACTGTGTGAGGTTACAATGAGAAGGCAGTCATCAATGAACCAGGAAGTAGGTCCTCATCAGACACTGAATCTGCTGGCACCTTAATCTTAGACTTTCCAGTCTCCGAAACTGTAAGGAATAAACTTCTGTTCCTTATAAGCCATGCAGTTTATAGTATTTAGTTATAGAAGCCCAAATGGACTAAACAGGAGCTTTGAAAACTCTTACATGTTTCTGCATATCTGGAAGCCCACATACATGTTCAAAGCAAGAGCATGCCCAAGAAAGACCCAGAAGGACCCTAATTGATCACCTCTGGCTGACCTTGAGGTTTGTACTAGGAGGAAGTGAAGGCTTAGGAAGAATTGTAAATACTCACCCCCATACACATACACATACATTCAGGGCCCCTAACTGGGGAAAAAAAAATGTCTCATTGATTGAAGGCATTTAATAAAAACTGTGTCTAATCGTTAACTGAACACTAAGCTAACCTAGCAGAGATTTCACTATCACATATGACAGGGAATACAGACTTTACCAAATTAGTCCAAGAAAGTCACTAACAAACAAATATCAACAACTATAGCAAAAGCAATAAATTTTATAAGGAACAATGACAAACAATGGGCAGGAGTGGTGGGGGGGTTGTATAAGATATACTTTCTTTGTGTGACAGTAATAATACAAAGGAGGTGAAATGGAACTGGGATATATTAGAGGAAAATATTTCTGTACTATTGAAATTATGTTATATTAATCACAACATTGTTTTAAGTTAAGATGCTGACTGTAGAAGTGACATGAGCAAAAGAGTGGAATAGGAAGCTCCAAGCTCTTGGTCCCCACAGAAACATCAAAACACAAACAGAAACCAGATAAAATAGCTTTATAGGAACTCTGGAAAATAGCTAAAGTCCTACCACAATGAAGTAAGCTCCCAATTAAGAGAAGACTTATGAAATTTCATGGCATCTTTTTCTCACACTTGCCCTACTTTTTCACTAGCATGGTGTAGTTTGTTCTGAAGGAGGCAATAGACCAGATCCCAATTCTATCCCTGAAACTGGAGGGAACAGAATGGACATTATTTGCAATATTCTAGCCTTTTGGGGGACTGCCTGAAGGATTGTCTCTGTCCTGCCTAACTCAGATCTTAGGTAGAGAGAAGTGGCAGTCACTGCTTATTAAAGGTAAGCATCACTAGACACCCACAGAGGCCTGGGGCAAAATATTACATGTAGAAATAAACAATGTAAATTCTAAGACCCTAAGGAGAAGTTGGGATGAGACTACTTGGGAAGTGAAGACATTCAAAAGGAGCCATGTATGGGGGGAATCATAAAAGTGAGACACAGGTCCAGTTAAGAATCATGCTCAGAAAATACCTGAGAAGATTTTAAGCTTTCACTTTGGGTTTGATCATTAAGCTCAGAGCAAGTGCAGCTCATTAATGAAGGGCTTCCCAGGCACAGAACCAATCTGCATAGACTGGGAGACTTGGCTGTTTTTTCAAATGTCCAATTTTCAACAAAAAATGAAGAAGCATAAAAAGAAACAAGAAAACATACCCCATTCCAAAGGAAGAAAATAAATGGGCAGAAAGTTTTATGCTCCAAAGGACTCCAACAGAAAGAAAAACACAACCCAGATAATTGGAGAAAATATTTGCAAATCACACATTTGATAAGGAAATTGTATGCAGGATATAAAAAGAACTCTTACATCTAAATAATAAAATGAAAACCCATTTAAAAGATTTAAATACATGTGTCTCCAAAGAAGATACAAGGTCCAGTAAATCCATGAAAAGATACTCAATGTAATTAGTCATCAGGAAAATACAAATACAGATCATTCTGAGATATCATGTCACACCCACCAGAACACCTATAACTAAAAAGACAGTTTGGAGAAGATGGGGATAAATTTGAACACTCATAAACTACTGGTGGCAGTGTAAAATGGTGAAGTCACATTGGTCATCAAAAAGGGAAACAGAGAGCTACCATAAAACCCAGCAATTATATACACATATATATATATATATATATATCAAAAGAAATGAAAAAATGTGGTTACAACAAACTTATACATGAATGTTCATTCAGCACTATTCATAATAACCAAAGGTGGAAACAATTCAAATATGCATTAAATGAAGTCTATGGAAATAAAAATTCAGTATATCTATATACAATGGAATATTATTAAGCACTATAAAGAAATGAAGTACTGATACATGTTGCAACATTAATGAACCTTAGAAAGGTTATGCTAAGTGAAAGAGGCCAATCACAAAGAAGTCAATCACAAATATTGTATAATTCCATGTTTATGAAATGTCCAGAATAGGCAAATCTATGGAGACAGATAATAGATTAGTTATTGCCCAGGGATGAGGGTGATATGGGGATTGGGAATGATGACTTGAGGGTGCAGACTACTTTGGAGGATAATTAAATTTTGCCAAAATTAGTTGTGGTGGTGGATGTGAATTTCTGTGAATATACTAAAATCATTTGAATCATACAATTTAATAGGTGAATTTTATATGCTAATTATACCTCAATAAAGCTTTCAAAAAAAGGAGAAACTAACCAAAAGTAATATGACACTTAAAGGGATCAAGTTATTTGGTAGTCTCAGGCTCAGGGATTTATACAGGGTATATACATCATGGATGGGGATATTAGGGGACATCTTAGAATTCTTTTTTCCACTAGTTCTAATGTATGTATAATTTTAATGCCAAAAATTTGAAAAAGGAGAAAGAAAGCAATAAGAATCTTTTGAAATTTCCAAAACTGACAATATACATCAATTCATATACTCAAGAAGCCCAAACACAATATACACAAAGAATACCTAGAGACGTAATCATGACTTCTGAAAGTGTTTTAGAAAAATAAAATCTTAAAAGAAGCAAAAAAAAAAAAAGCTACCTTAAAAGTAACAAAAGTAAGAATAATTGCTGACTTTACAACATAAATGTTGAAGGTTAAAATACAGTGGAGTGGTATCATTAAAGGGCTGAAGGAAAATAACTGCCAAGCTGGAACTCTATAATCAGCAGAATTATTCTTTAAAAATAAAGGTGAAGATATTTTCAGATAGACAAAAAGTGACAATCTGTCACTGGAATATGTGCACTACATATAATATTAAAGGATGTTTTTCCAGCAAGAAAAAATTTCCAAGAGAAACATGGATTTGCAGGAAACAAGGAAAGAAATAAAGTACAAATATGTGGGTAAATATTAATGAACAATAATAGGATATTGGTACAAAACAGTAACAGTAATGTCTTGTGATATTTAAAATATAGAGAGAATTAAAATGTATGGCAGTGATAATTCAAATGTTGTGAGGGGCAGTGAGTGTTGTTAACAAATGTTAAGAATATAATATTATTGAGTATGTGGTAAAAGCACTGATTTGTATTAAATTGTATTGAACCAAGTGTGAATATTGTTATTTCAAGGGTAACCACTAAAAGAGTAGTAAAAGAATAAATAATGAGCAAGGTAATGGAGGAAAAGCAAAGTAATTAATATAAAATAAGGCAGTAAATGAGAAAAATATAAAATAGTTTGGCTACATGGAGAATTATAGTAAGAGAATATATTAAACTTAGTGACTACATTAATGTAATTATATGTAATATAGATGGGTTGCATATTCCAGTAAAAGACTTATATTGGCAAATTGGATTAAAATACAGTTGACCCTTGAACAAAACTGGTTTGAACTGCAGGGGTCCGCTTATATGCAGTTTTTTTTCAATTAATATGTATAGTACTACACAATTTCTGATTGGTTGAATCCATGGATTCAAAGCTGTGGATACAAAGGGCTGACTATGGTACTTGATACCACAGATTTTATTTTTTCTACTTTTTATTTTATATTGGAGTATAGGTGATTAACAATGTGATAGTTTCAGGTGTACAGAAAAGTGATTCAGTTCTACATATACATGTATCTAGAATCCACAGCAGCAGGTCCTGGAACCAATCCCCCATAGACACAAAGGGACAACTGTAATAATCGCATGCTGTTTACAAGAGAGCCATCTTAAAGAACACACAGAAGTTAGAGGTAAAATAATCAATAAATATATACTTTGCAAAAACTAACCAAAAGAAAGTTTGTTTATGTTAAGACTTTGTTAAATTAACTTTTGCTAAGAGAGCAAAGAGTAATGGATGGAGAGCCACAGTTCAATAACAGACAACAGGAGAAATTGAAATAAAGAAGTTTATTCTTTAAACCTCCTGCAGGTCCTAGAGGTAATACACAGCACACCTGGAGGGGCCACATGAGGTCAGGGCAAAGTACAGGCAGAGAGAAAAGCAGGGCCTGGGGCACATGCCTTCATTTGGGTCAGTGGGTGGAGTGCTTTGGGATGTCCAGGCTAGATCTGGATTGGTCAATTCAAACCAAAAGAGTAGGGTTTTGGTAAGGGCCACAAAGTTCTTATCTAAGGGGTGCCTAAGAAATACAGGCACTGGGATAAGAGGGAAACTGTTGATCACAAGGGCTGTTGGGAGAGTCGTATCAGGAATTTATATTTGCTTGTGCCTCTGTGTGCTGCCATCTAGGACATGTGCTTGCATGAGGGGGCTAGTGTCACTTTAAGGTCACTGTAGGCTGCTTGGCCAAACAAAATGTATGCCAGGCAGCAGAACCATGGATTAGTTTAGCTAAACTTGCAACAGTGTAGCTATACTATATCAGAAAAATACATATTAAGACAGGAAGGTACAATCCTCTAGGTAGATATCACAATTCTAAACCTGTATGCATGCAATAGCGTAGCTTCATGATATAAGGCAAGTTGGAAAAAATAAAAAATAGAAGTGGATGAGTACATAATGTGAATGAGAAGCATTAACAGTGCTCTCTTAATAGCTGAGAGAATAAGTAGACAGAAAAGCAGTAAAGATGTAAAACATTGTAAAATTTAATATTAAAACATCAAACCAATTGGCATATATAAAACAATGCATTCAACAATAAGAAAATACACATTCTTTTCTAGTGCACATGGAACATTTTCCAAAATTAAGCATTTTCCAAAGCGTGCTTCAAAAATTTAAAAGACTTAAAATCATTCAGTGTAAACTTTCATCCAGTGGAAGTAAACTAGAAATTGTTACAAAAAGATAGAGAACCCTTGAACCCTTAGAAATTAATACAACTGTAAACAGGTCAAGGAATAAATAGCAATTACAAAAATTTTAAATGAATGCTAATGAATATATGACATTTCAAAGAGCTAAAGAAATGCTTAGAAAAAAATGTATAGTCTTAAATGGAGATATCAAAATATTAGAATGCCTGAAAATCCATTATATAAACTTCCATCTAAAAGAGCTAGAAAAGAACAGAAAACGGAGCTGATGGAATGTAGAAGGAAATAATAAAATAACACATATCAGTGATAAACATCAAATAACCAAAAGTAAAAATCAAAAAAGCCAAAGCAAATTATATCAAAGGTTAATAAAATTAATAAACTCCTAGAAAACTGACAAAAGAGGGAAAAGAGACAAGAAAAATTACCTGTATCAGGAATTAATGAAAAAGGTGGCACTAGTAATAATTCTGTAGGTATTAAAGACATAATAAAGATGATATTATGAATACAATAGGAAAATACATTTGATTCATTAAAAATAAACTTTCAAAATCAAACAAAAAATAGAAAATCTGATTAATTCCATATCCATTAAAAATAAAATATATTATTAAAAAGCTTCTGTAAACAAAGAAATAAGCAAATCAATCAAAGATTTCAAGCATAGATGGCTCACCATTAACTTCTTCCAAGCATTTAAGAAAAAAAAAACACATAGAAGTAAAAATAGCAAATAAAATAATAGCAATCATAAAACAATGTATAAAAAGGACAGTAAATCACAAAAAAGTGGAGTTTCTTCCAAAATACAAGGATTTCTTAACACTTTAAATATTATTCGACATAATGCACCTTCTTAACAGGAAGTAAAGATTAAAGGCATATAATCAATTCAATAGGTGCAGAAAATAAAACTGCAACTATTTCACAGGTTGGAAATTTGAAAGAATTCACATGACTTCCCAGGAGACACATAAGACTTTACTAAAAATAAAGGATATGACATAGAAGGGGATAGAAAGCACAAGGAACATCAGGGCTCCAAGAGACTTCCAGTAGCAGCTCATCATGGTTTTTTCTTAGTCACATAGGATGTTTCATCCCCAGATTTTAAACCACCAAGTCAGACGCAAGGAATCTTCATTTCAAAATAACTTGAACAAATGTTTCAAACAGCATCTTTTATACCTCACTGGTCAGAGAGCTAAGAAAGAGTATATAACTAGTTAAACTAGGTTTAAAACATAAACCTGGACTTTCTTAAACAATGCAAACAAGCTGTTCCTTGTTGTCACCAGGGAAATTTCAAACTTTAGATAGCACACTGAAAATTTATAGCTAGCCCATAGGAGACTTATCTTGGCCAAGAGACAAAAACATGCTTCCAGTGATCAATACTTCTATTCAACATTGTACTAGAAGCCCTAGTAATGAAATGAGGGTAAAAACAAGATGTAAGAGAGGGGAATTAGAATAGAAAATATAAAAATATCATTTGTAGAAGAAATTACAGTTTATACAAAAAACAGAATGTTTTCTACAAAAAATAATTTGGATTAATAAGTGAATTTAGCAAGGTCACTGGATATAAGATGAATCTTAAAAAATGAATTATATTACTAGACACCATCAAAAAATAAAATTAAAATCTATGATTTATAAGAGCAAAAACTCATCAAATATCTATAAATAAAGCCACAAAACATGTGCAAGTCTCCTATTCCAAACACCACAAAATACTGAGGGAATTTAAAATAAATAAATGGAAAGACATATCATGTTCTTGGATGTAAGAAAAATAAGTTAGTATATCAGTTCTCCAAAAATTGATCTGTAAATTGAATAAAATTTCAGTTAAATTCCCACAAGATTATTTATGAAAACTGAAGAGATGAGTCTAAAATTCAAATGAAAATGCTAAAGGCCAAGATTAGGCAATGCAATCTTGAAGAATAACAAATAAGGATGACTTACACTATAAGATTTCAAAATTTCTTATAAAGCTGTAGGAAACTATGTATTTTTTATTAATATACTTTATTTTTTGGAAGTCCTAGGTTTATGGCAAAATTAAGCAGAATGTTTACAAAGTACCTACATACTCCTTGACACCTGCTCCCCACACACACAGACACAGTCTTCCTCACCATCAACTTCCTGTGCCACAGTAGTGCATTTGTTACAATCAATACACCTACACTGACATGTCATTATCATCCAAAGCCCACAGTTTACATATGCGTTCAGCCTTGGTGTTTTACAGTCTGTGGGTTTTGACAGCTGTATAACAACATGTATCCACCATTATAGTTTCATACAGAATACTTTCACTACACTAAATATCCTCTGTGCTCCACTTATTCATCCTGTCCTCCCCCAAATCCCTGGCAATCACTCATATTTTTATTGTCTGCATACTTGTATCTTTTTCAAAATGTCATAGTTGGAATCATACAACATATAGCCTTTTCAGATTGGCTGCTTTCACTTAGTAGTATGCATTTAAGTTTCCTCCATGTCTTTTCATGCTTGATAGATCATTTATTTTTAGTGCTGAATAATATTCTGTTGTCTGGATGTACCACAGTTTATTTATCCATTTATTTATCCAGGACATCTTAGCTGCTTCTAGACTTTGACTCTTATAAACAAAACTGCTATAAACATACATTTGCAGGTTTTTGTTTGGTTGTAAGTTTTCAACTCACTTGGTTGAATACCAAGGATTGTGATTGTTGAACCATATGGTAAGAGTATTTTAGTTTTGTAAGAAACTGCCAAAGTGTCTTCCAAAGTGGCTTTACCATTTTGTATCCCCACCAGCAACGAATGAGAGTTCCTGTGGTTCTGCATCCTTGCCAGCATTTGGCAGTGTCAATGTTTTGGTTTTACACTATTTTAATAGGTATTTAGTGGTATCTCAACATTGTTTTAATTTGCAATTCCCTAATGACATATGATGTTCTGCATCTTTTCATATGCTAATTTTTATCTTTATATCTCCTTTGGTGAGATGTCTGTTCAGATACTTTGCCCACTTTTTAGTCAGGTTGTACACTTTTTATTGTGAATTCTAAGTGTTATTGGCATATTTTGAATGACAGTTCATTATCAGATATATCTTTTGTAAATGTAGTCTCCAAGTCTTTGGCTTGTCTTCTGATTCCCTTGACAATATCTTTCACAGAACAGAAGATTTCATGTTAATGCAGTCCAACTTTTCAATTTTTTATTTCATGGATTCTATCTTTGGTGTTGTGTCTAAAAGTCATTGCCAAACACAAATGATTTTCAAGCAGATCTAGCTACTGATGCCAGGTGAGAATTCCCACCTCATAGAGGATGGCAAACCGCATAAAAATGCCTACCACTTTCAGAAGGAGCTCACTGACCTTAGCCCACTGCATCATGTATGGATTTGGATTTGCCAAAGTGGACTCAATACACAATGTTCTGGTTGGAACAACACTTTAATCACAGAAAGGAGAAAAAGCTCAGTAAGATAAGTGTTTGTCATGTGCACTGGTCCCCCATGATCAGTGGGTCCCTCCTGGTAGCTGATGCAGGGCTATGGACTGATGCACCCCACATGTAATGTAGGCAAAAACCCCATTTCTTCCCCATGAGGGGGAGATGTAGTAATGGGGCTGGCCAGGCACCATATAATGCACACATATAAGCAGTACAAAGAAGTTTACTGCGTAGCTAGAATAGGGAACGATTTCTCCTAATAAGAAAGAAGCACCCAACCTCTCTCTATATAAGGGAATGCTCCAGCCCTAGGGCACTAAATGCACAATCCTGTGGAGGGGTGTGAAAAGTCTTGCCAAGACTGTTTCTAGTCTTCTAAGAGTTTTACAGTTTTTTGTTTTACATTTAGGTCTATGATCCATTTTGAGTTAATTTTTGTGAAGGGTGTAAGGACTATGTCTAGATTCATTATTTTGCATGTGAATATCAAGTTGTTCCAGTACCATTTGTTGAAAAGACTATCTTTCCTATATTTTATTGCTTTTGATCCTTTGTCAAAAATCAGTTGACTATGTTTACATGGACCTATTTTGGAGCTCTCTATTTTGGAGCTCTCTATTTTGTTCCATTGGCCCATACCTTTGCCAGTACCACACTGTCTTGATT
Organism: Lipotes vexillifer; assembly: GCF_000442215.2. Classification (NCBI taxonomy): domain Eukaryota; kingdom Metazoa; phylum Chordata; class Mammalia; order Artiodactyla; family Lipotidae; genus Lipotes; species Lipotes vexillifer. Next base: position 4,177,434 of record NW_006781519.1, on the reverse strand, counting down.
ACTATAGCTTTGTATTAAGTCTTGAATTAGGCAGTGTCAATCCTCTGAGTTTGTTCTTCTCCTTTAATATTGTGTTGGCTATTCAGGATCTTTTGCATTTTTATATAAATGTTAGAATTTTTGTCAATATCTATAAAATAATTAAAATAAACTGTTGGCGTTTTGATTGTGATTGCATTGAATCAATAGATCAGGTTGGGGCTTCCCTGGTGGCGCAGTGGTTGAGAGTCCGCCTGCCGATGCAGGGGACATGGGTTCGTGCCCCGGTCTGGGAGGATCCCACATGCCACAGAGCAGTTGTGCCCGTGAGCCATGGCCGCTGAGCCTGCGCATCCGGAGCCTGTGCTCCACAACAGGAGAGGCCACAACAGTGAGAGGCCCGTGTACCGCAAAAAAAAAAAAAAAAAAAATAGATCAGGTTGGCAAGAACTGGCGTCTTAATATTGAGTCCTCCTCTCTATGATATGAAATATCTCTCAATTTATTTAGTTCCTCTTTGTTTTCTTTCATCAGGGATTTTTAGTTTTCTATGGGTGTAATGTTGTTAGATTTATACCTAAGTATTTCAGTTTTAGAGGTGTTAATGTAAATGGCATTGTGTTTTTAATTTCGAATTCTAATAGTTAATTGCTGGTATATAAGAAAAATACTGTGATTTTGGCACAAGGGCAAAAATAGACAAATGGAATAGGGTAGCATTCATAAAATGAGCTCACATATAGATTCACATGATTTATGTCAAAGGTGCTACAACAGTGCCTGGAGAAAGGGTGTTCTTAGTAAAATAAGACTCAGTCAACTGGGAAATAAAAGAACTCTGACCTTTACTTCATACCATATATAAATATCAATTCCTAATGGATTATTGATCTAAATGTAAAAGGTGTAACAATAAAGTGTTCATATGAAATAATAAAATATCTTCATGAATTGCAGGCCAACAAAGACATTTAATAGGACAAAAAGTACTAACTATAAAGGAGAAAAAGATGAATTGTACCACATTAAATTAAGAACTTCTCTTTTATCTAAATTAGTATTAAGAAAATGAAAAGGCAAGCATAGACTGGAAGAATATAATTGCAATTCATATATTTGACAAAGGACCCATATCCATTATATACCAAGAACTATAGTTCAATAATAAAATGATGGATACTCAGTTAAAAAAAAAACCCACAAATACTCAAATGGGTACAGCAAAAGAGGATGTCATAAGACCACTATTCAACTGCTTTAGTCTTTATAGAATTGAAGCATAGAATCTCGTACTCACTAGAATTTCTGAGATGTAAAAAAAACCCAAAAAACTGACAATATGAAGTGTTGGTATTGATTTACATCAACTAAAATCATCACACATGCTATTAGAGTATATATTTGTATACCAAGTTTGGAAAGCTGTTTGACAGTATCTACTAAAACTGAATATATACATATTCCATGACCTCTCAATTCTACTCCTAGGTATCTACCCAATAAAAGTGCATGTTCACCAAAAGATATCCATGGTAAAGTTCACAGCAGCACTATTCTAATAACCTTAAACTAGACACACCCCAAATTTCCTTTAGCAGTAAAGTAAGAAAAGTAGATAGTAGTTTATTAATCAAATGAAATTCAATACATGAACATTAATGAATGGACTACAACTACACGTAACGATGATGAAGAATCTTATAAATTTAATGTGGAGTAAAATAGATTATCTCTGTGTGTGTGTATGTGTGAATCATATCAAGTTCAAAAGTAAGCAAAATTAACATATGCAAAGAGAACTCAGTATATTGGTTACCCTTGTGAGGCAGAAGCCAAGGAAGGAGAAGAAAAAGTACTGATACTACTAATGTTTCATTTTAGGTCTAGGTGGTGGTTACATAGAATATTTTACCTTTTGAAAATTCAATGAGCTAATACACTTATGTTTTGTTCACTTTTATTATATGCTAATACACTTATGTTTTGTTCACTTTTATTATAAGCTAATACACATGTTTTATTCACTTTTATTATACTCCAGTTTAAAATTAGCAAAAAAGGGAGGAAAAACTCATATATAATAGATGCTAAAATAAAAAGCATGATGATTTTCAGTGTCCAATTTTCATACCTTTGAGTTTCTTTTTCTGAAGAGTTAAACATGTATTTTAACTAACTGCTGATTATAAATAACATCGTTAGTACTTCTGAAGGTTCACATTTTTCATAATATCTTTTCAAAACTGATTTCTATATTATCTCTTGTACATCAGTATAGCCTATTTTAAGGTCATATGTTAAATTATAATGCATTATCCTGATATCAGACCAATATTTTGAATATGTAACTGTATATGATGATAATAATCTAAATACATATGCATATATGTCTATATAGTGAATGAATGACCTATTCAAATTATTTTCTGATGGTTATTAATTGCAGCCATTTGGCAGATAGGGGAAGGTGGAGTTAGTGTTTTCAAAACATGACTCAATAACATTCCTTTGAAACCAGAATAAGCTGCCATTTTGATGAATAGATATTGGTTCAATTTAAACACAAATTTGGACTTGTAATGAGATGACGTCAAGCCTTCCTTTCTGCATATTATTAGTCATGGAAATGTCTAGTGTAAAATGCACTAGTTAGGGTTCAGATGGGATTTAGTATATCTAATTATTACACTGATTTTACATATTTCAAACCCCTTTACCTTACTAACTTTCTCTCCTTAAGATCTTTGCATGTGCTAAAGGGAAAAGAAAGTCTACCAACAAATACAAAATATAAAGATGGCAGAATTTAATGCAATGTCTTATTCTATGGCACTTTCCAAAGGACCAGAATTCAGATGCTAATATAGCTCAAAGGAAATGCTCTACTTACCTCCAGGTGCTGCCCATCTCAAAAAAGTATAGTGCTAAAACAGTCAAGGAAATGATACCATGTTGGATTGTCTCACACAATTAAAAAAAAAGTTGGGAAACTATTTTTAATAGATCTTTAAAGAGAAAAGTACTTGAGACAATCTAAGTAGAAAAGTAAAAAGAGAACTTAGTAGGAAAGTAGATAAAAAGCCTAAGTGGAAATAAGCCCAGCACAAAACCTTACATGTAGTAAGGGTTCAATAAACAATAAAGGTGTGAATTCATAATGGAAGTGGTCCAAATATTTTTTTAAGTTAATATAAACAGCAAACAATTGGATAATGTTAAGCTTGTAGATCACTGGGTTTTGTTCTTCATTGTATGGAATGGAGTTTCCAACAATTGCAACAAAACACATTCATATTTTGCTGCTACCGAAAATATTTTAACCCTTTTTATATATCAAATCTACTATGAAGTACTTTGAACACTTCTCCCACATTATATGAACTATGCTTAATAAAGAATATTAAACAACTTTCTAACTCATTTTCACTGTTTTGGTAGCTTAAGTGTAAAACTTACTGGAAATAAAACACCATGGTAAATTTGTATGGTTCAAAATTTGGAATCCTTAGTATGAGCAACATTTTTTTAACTGGGTGTCATTCCTTTTCTATTGCTAGTATCCCAGAACAAAATTCAAACCAGGAGACAAAGGACACACCCATGAAACTCAAAAGAGCAGAACTCAGAATAGTACACAATTAAGCTGTATTAATAACTACTAACTCATAAAATACAATGAGAAAGAGAGAAGGGAGTTAAACCAAGGAGAGGCAAAGTTACAATTTCTCAAACTCCAGTCATGGAAAAGTGCTTGCTAACAATACAGAAAGTACTGAATGTAGTTTTCCTGCATGACATGACTCCTCAGGAAATTGGATCCTTCTTTTGTGGTCCAAGGAGATCCTTTTTTGGTGATCAAAGGAGAGTAAGCATTTCTTTTATCAGGCAGCAGTAGATGGACTGGGTATATATCATACAGTGTCCCAGAGAGATGACCATTAGGCCCTCTGTTCTATGGAGTGAGCTGGATTATAGTCTTTATTAATTTTATTTGAGTGTTAGGTATTCAGGGCCTGAGCCATCTAATTATATTAAAGGAAGCCAGATATTAAATGTTAGACTGCTTAAGCAAAACTTATCTACTAAACTTTTTTTAAAGATGTAGCTGAAAACTATTCTATTAAGTTCAAAAATAACATTTCTTCCTAAATTCAAGTTGCTGCAGTGATACCAAGTTTTATTGCCCAGCTTCATACCTAAGGTCTATAGATTTCAACTATCTAAGTAGACAACCAAGTGACAATGTATAATTTCCTGGAAAGCCCTCAGCTCAGAAAAGGCATTGTCCCAAGCACTCTTATCCAGATAATGTCACCTCCTCTATTTTATTAAGAAAACTCATGTCATTTGGTGTGAGACTCTCTCTCTCTACAAATTATTTTCATCTAAATCCTGTGTTCCCTTCTTATCTTCAAATGAATAGAACAGGCTATGAATCCAGGTAAAGGCCAATTCCATCTGAACTTTTGATTGCAACTATTCTCATATTCTTGGGGATCTTGTCTTATAAGTTACTCTCTCTCTCTCTCTCTCCCCTCATATTTTCAGCATTCTCCTTCTCCTAAAAGTATACTCAAGTTTTGCCCATCTTAAACAAATAAATAGCCCTCAATTGAAATCTATCTCACTCTGGTTACTGCCTTGCCTCCTTATATCGCTCTTTCTTTTCTTTAAAAAAGCTTCTTAAGGTGCTTTCTGCATTCACAGTCTCTTATCTCTCAAGTAATCCTCGATAAACTAGTCTGATTTCTGCTACCATTACTCCACTAAAACTCCATTCAAAAGATTATTTACATATTACCAAATATTTGAATTTGCAGTATTTTTATTGTATGTTTCTCCTATATTTTATACTAATGGCTATTAGTCTTTCTTAAAACAACCTATTGTTTGAATTTCATATTGCTTCTTTCTTCTGTCTCTTCTTAGCTTTGACCATTTCTTCTTGGTCTCCTTTGTTGGCTTCTCCTCAGCTGCCTACATCTTAAAAATTGAGGGTTTACTAAGATTTTATACCTGACCCACTGCTCATCTGTCTCTACAACCTCCTTGGACATATTCAGTCATATTCATTGTTTTGACCACCACATTTTTAGCATGGATAATATGTGTGTATGTATGTGGTATATATAAAATTGTGTTTGTGTGTATACTTGTCCATACCGTTTTTTTATTGTGAATGTACTTTGCCCATTGAGAAAATTAAAACTGATTATAAAAACCTTAAAGTTGTTTTTGCTTAACCAACAGCTAGACTGACAGGTTGTAAATGACATCTTCTGAAAGACAAAGGCTTATTTTATGGGCATGCAACCTGTGCAGTAGAACAGGATCCCTATCTCAGAAGTACCCTGCACTTGGTTTGATTCTTTCTTGTGCCACGTTGTTAATAAATTTTGAAAGGGTGCCCATATCTTTGTTTTACACTGGGCCCTGCAAATTATGTGGCTAATCCTGCTGACAGGA